>NC_059291.1:4031686-4071686 GCF_017591435.1 Portunus trituberculatus
TAGTAGAAGTAGTTGTTGTTGTTGTTGTAGGACTTGTATAAGTAATGGAAATAATAACAATAATAGTAATAAAAATAATAACAATAATAGTAATAAAAATAATAACAATAATAGTAATGAAAATAATAAAAACAACAACAATAATAATAATAATAATAATAATAATAACGATATAGGAAACTTTGTGTTCTGTACTCCGTTTAACTTTTTCTTTCACTGATTAAAAAGCAAATTACGAGTGGGGCCCCTGTCTGGCCTCCTTCATGCACCAAAAATAATCATAACAAAACAAAAAAAAAAGTTTCCATTTACGCATCAACCATTATTTCACAGTTATCACCACCAGCACCACCACAACCACAACCCTCACCACCAACGCCATGTCATCACCACCACATCACCACCCACCACCTCATTTCTTCCCTCTCCATTACGTTCTTTCCATTGTCTCCACCGTCCTAGTTTCTTCATTTTTCTGCTCCTTTTCACAGTAAACCTTTTTCATTTCCTCTAACCTTGTGTGTGTATGTGTGTGTGTGTGTGTGTGTGTGTGTGTGTGTTTCTCTCTCTCTCTCTCTCTCTCTCTCTCTCTCTCTCTCTCTCTCTCTCTCTCTCTCTCTCTCTCTCTCTCTCTCTCTCTCTCTCTCTCTCTCTCTCTCTCTCTCTCTCTCTCTCTCTTTCAGCTTCCTTAGATCTTCCCTTTTCGTTTTTTTTTTATCTATTTTTCTACATGTTCATAGATAAACATCGACTACTGAAAGAAAAACGTAAAAAATAAAGAAGAGTAAAATAAGAAAAACAAAAAAAAGTTACACACACACACACACACACACACACACACACACACACCTAAGAGGCAAAGGCTTTCAAACTTGCTGCACCTTTCCAAAATATCAAAACAGGTGATCAAATTTGCATGCACCACACATCTTCATTATTTCGGACTGGAGACGCTTAAATCCTCTCACGGGAGCGACGAGGAAAGCGGGGTGCGGGTGGGGGAGGAGGAAGAGAAGTAGTAAGACGACGAAGAGGAGGAGGAGGAGGAGGAGGAGGAGGAGGAGGAGGAGGAGGAGTAAAAGAGGAAAAAGAAATGAAAAGGAGACAGAGAAAAGGAGAAGAAAAGGGTGAAGGACGAAGACTAAAGAAAAGAATGGAAAGAAAGAACAGAAATAAGGAGAAGTGTTATAAAGAAGAAGTATTAGAAGAAGAAGAAGAAGAAGAAGAAGAAGAAGAAGAAGAAGAAGAAGAAGAAGAAGAAGAAGAAGAAGAAGAAGAAGAAGAAGAAGAAGAAGAAGAAGAAGAAGAAGAAGAAGAAGAAGAAGAAGAAGAAAATAAAAGAAAATAACTATGAAAGAGAAGAACAAGAACAAGAAGAAGAACAAGAACAACAATAACAGCAACAAGAAAAGAAAAAGAAAAAACAACAACAACAACAACAACAACAACAGCAAAAATACAACAGGAAGAAAAACATCAACAACGACAAGAATAATACAAATAAAACAATAACAACAACAACAACAAAATGATGATGATGTGAGAAACAAAATTATGATGATGATAATGAGAGAAACAAAGAAAGAAAATAGATAGACAAGAATAAGAAGAAAACAAAGAAACAAAGAGGAGCAGGAAGTAATAGGGAAAGAAAGAAAAGAGAAGAAAGAGAAAGAGAGATAAGAAAAACGGAGAAACACTGAGGTCAGAAGAGAAGAGAAAAAGGATAAGGAAGAGGAAGAGGAAGAGGAAGTTTGAAGGAAAGAGGAAATGTGGGAAAATGAATAAAAATGAAGCAGGATGTTTTCAGGTGCGAGACAAACTGAGCAAACAGGGAAGAGAAAAGAGACAAGAATAATGAACAAAACTCAGGTTCCTTTTGCATTCAAAGTATGTAAAGATTTAACCCGAAAGAGAGAGAGAGAGAGAGAGAGAGAGAGAGAGAGAGAGAGATTTCCTGCCTCCAACTAATGTATTCTGTGTATTGGAAGAAATAACAGAAATCTTTTGGTGGAGAGGGAAAAGAAGGTGTTCGCATAAGGAAGCAGAGGAGGAGGAGGAGGAGGAGGAGGAGGAGGAGGAGGAGGAGGAGGAGGAGGAGGAGGAGGAGGAGGAGGAGGAGGAGGAGCAAAGAAGAGTGAAATGAGGTGAGGAAACAGTATCGGGAGAAAGCATTATGAGAAGGGAATATTATTATTTTGAAAGAGGAGATGCAGAGAACAGAAACAGCAAAGTAAGAGAGAGAGAGAGAGAGAGAGAGAGAGAGAGAGAGAGAGAGAGAGAGAGAGAGAGAGAGAGAGAGAGAGAGAGAAACTAGTGGTGGTGTATCGTTAAGTTGGTGAATCTCTCTCTCTCTCTCTCTCTCTCTCTCTCTCTCTCTCTCTCTCTCTCTCTCTTCTCGTATGCACAACACACTTTTCCTCCTCTTTCTTCCTTCTTCCTCCTCTCCTTTCCTTTCCCTCCTAGCACGTTCATTCATTTCCCTCCTTCCTTCTTCTTCATTCTAATACCGCCAATTTCCCTTCCAGCCTTCCTTATTCACTTTAATACCACCGATCCTTCGCTTTTTTCCTCTTTTTTCCCTTCCTTCATTGTTTGTCTTTTTCGCTCCACCAACATTTAATTTCCTTCTCTCATTCCTCTTCGTCCTATTACATTCCTCTTTCCTTTCTATTTCCTGCCTGCCTTCATTCCTTCTTTTCATCATTAGTGTTGTCTTTTTCCGTCTCTGTCTATGCCATTTTTTTTCCTTTTCTCTTTCATGTTTCTTTGTCTCAATATAATTTCTTTCCTTTCTTTTTCTTCCTTACTTCATTATCACACCATCATTCCTTTCTTCCTTCCGTCCTTCTCTTCCCTCTCTTCCTTCCCTCCTCTTTCTCCTTCACCCAACTAAGACTTTTCTTCTCTCTTCACTGTCTCTTTTTCTTCTCTCTTTTTTTTTTTTTTGTTTCCTGTGTTCCTCTTTTATCTTTCAGTGTTCTTTTTATTTTCTTTCGCACCTCTTAACTAAGAATTTCCTTCTCTTCTTCCTTCTTCGTGGAATTAGCACTTATCTTCTCTCCTTGTCTCTCTATTCTTATTCCTTTCCTTTATTCTTCTTTGTCTCGCCCCCAGCCTAATATTCCCTTCCCTCCCCTTCTTCCTTTTTCTTCACCTAACTAACTATTTTTTTCCTTTCCTTCCCTATGCATTTTTTTTATTCCTTGACTATGTCCCTCTTCGTCTCCCCTCGCCTAGTCTGCTGCCAACTTCCCTTCCCTGCTTCACACTTGCTCCCTTCATCCTGTGGCTCGTGTTTTCCTCCTTCCCAGCGTCCCTTGCCACCTCGAGTCGTCCATCAACCTGAGCCTCCACCATCAATCCCCAGTGTTCTCCAGCCGCAACTTACGCAGATGGTAGAGTTTCCCAGAGGATCCGGTTCACTGCTACAAAAAAAACACGGTAGATAGTCATAAGAATAATTCATCACAGTGAAGGGGAGGGATTTCAAGATTAGTTGAGTGAGAGGTATAGATGGTAAATGAACTCCTGGATGACACGTTTTTGAAAATATGATAAATGCGGTGATTTGTACTAATGATAATGTGATGGGTGGTGGTGGTGGTGGTGGTGGTGGTGGCTGGAGAGAGACAAAGAGACAGAGGGAAAGAATAATACAGATTACTTAACCATTAGAAGAGATCAGTATTCATGTTTAAAAATTAAGAAGCTCACGATATAACATCATCTTTTTTAGCTCAGGTTACCGTTACTGTTACTGTCAGGTTACTATGGCTTGGCTGATCTGACTGAGCATCATTCATCTTAACACTTCAATTTGTCAAATGTTTCACCTTTTTATATATATTTAATGCTTAATGTTTTATGTGTGATGGTTTCGTTTTTATGTTTTTTTTTTTATGTTTTACTCATATTGTTATGAGTGACTAAGCTAACATAAACATTAGCTTATTATTGTCATTAATCCTTCACACTCATAATCTTATTCTGAACATCCATTTCTCTATTACAGTCTCTTGAATAATTACGCAGGATAAAAAAGATGAACTCAATGTTTTATTTTCTCGTTATGTGGGTGTGTCAGTGCAAACAATTCCTTACATTGGTCTGAATCTTAAGGAGGAGCGAGCATAGCCAACAAAGAGGTTCAACAAGCCAGGCTATAATAACAAGGCGATGGAAGGCTCAAGTTCCAGCCAGAGACAAGAGAAGCACCAAACTTTCCGGTAATAAGACCAATATATGACAACGAGAGCCTTGGCTAAAAATACCACCACAGTCACCACCACCACCACCACCACCACCACCGTTACCACCACTACCACCACCATACCCACGCACCCTCTTGTGGAAATGGAAGGACATAGTTCAGTGCTGGTGTTGTTGCTGCGGAGGTTAAGGCAAGAACAGTATCAAGACAGCAACAGGAAGCACATGGATACGAACACAGCAGTATGAGGTGACTGGTTTTTCACACTCTTGCTTTTAAAGTCATAAAGGAATTTGTGATGGTGATGATGATGATGATGATGACAATAATAATAATAATAATAATAATAATAACAATAATAATAATAATAACTCCTATCATAAGAGGCTTGGAATACGGGTCTTATACTCACACACTCTATAATAATTACCTTGTCATTTCCTCGTGACTGGCAACAATATATCACAAACTCCCTTGCTTACTACGTACTTTCCTGCTTCCTCCCACGGCTTCAACAAATAAGACTTTCTGAAAACTTTATTCTCATCCTTATTCTGTCCACCTTCCTAATGGCTACCTAAAATGTGTCAGTGGCACAGCAGCACAACGCATTTCTTCCCTGTTTTCTCTCTCTATTTTTTCCCCGGCCTGGGTTACGCAGTGAGCCGCCAGCAGGGAACACCCAAACACACTCCAGCGTCATCCGTCAGCCTGTCTCCGGATCACGGCCTTCCTGCTCACTGCCTACAAATCGATCCTCCTGCTTCGCTTTCCTTCTCTTCCTCTCCTACACTGCTACTATAAGAATCCGAGACATTATTAAGACGATTTTTTTTTTATCCTTCTCGCTCTCGTTATCTCCTGCACTTACGTTTTAAGAATCTACTGCCTAAAGAATTCAAATGATCATCCTTCTCCTCCTTTCTCCTTCAGCGGTGAAAGGACTAATCTCTCATATCACTGCTGATCAAAATTTAGTCACGTTCCTTGCAGTGCTCAGGTTCATCAGTTTAACATTCAGAAAAATAAAACTTGTGATTATTGTTTCTATTTCGTTGCGAGTGTTTTCAAGAGACTAGAGAACGCCACATATATATAACCATCCCCATTTCAGAGGTAGCCAGTCGACCGTCACGAGGACCTATTGCTATCATCATCTCTCTCTCTCTCTCTCTCTCTCTCTCTCTCTCTCTCTCTCTCTCTCTCTCTCTCTCTCCGCTTCCCTCAAGTCAGTGGTGTCTAGAAGACTTTTTCAGCTGCGTTCACTCACAAGTCTCGCTTCAGTGACGTACAATATGTGAATCTTTCTACTACGTTAGATTTTGTATGATCGACTTCAAGGAATTTCATTTAGTATTTGAAAAATCGTTAATATCCAGCAGGCTTATACGCTCTTTTCCGATCGTTTACTATCCAATATTCCGTTTGAATGACTTTCTTTCTATTTCAAAAGATTGAGAGTCATAAAATCCAGTCACTTCCAGTATAACATTCTGTCTTTCCGTCAATATAACTTAAATGATTTCACTTTCATATTCAAATGGAGTTAATTTCAATTTGCTCTATTAAAATTCTACCCATTTTCACCTACAACCCTCCTCCATGAATTAGCCTAATATTCTTTTGAAGCTCCCTAATAACTCATGACTCGGAGGAAATAAAACTATCCGATCTAAACACTAAACCAAAGCACAACGGAGTCAGTTTCTATGCAATATTTCCTCCTAACTTTTATTTTACTTATTCCCAGCCAATATCATCCATACATTTATCTACCCTTCATTTAAAATCTCCCTGATGACACAACACCAGCAGGAAATAAGTCTGCCTGGAGGCGTGAAGGCTCAGAAAGGGGAAATGCTCAGTGAGAGACTAAGAATCAGCAGAGATAAGTCGTAGGGAGCAGAGTGGCGGGGCAATCTCTCTCCACCTGTTGACTCCCCTTGACGCCTTCAAACACTAATCAGGAGGAAGAATAGAGGCGCTGGGAAGAGAGGAAAATGCATTACTCTGGAGATCATTCAAAGCTCTGACTCCCCAGTGTTTCGGTCAGGTCAGAGGTCACGCGGAGGGGAGAGCAAAGGTGAATCGAGGGGCAGGTGAGTTGGGAATGGACAAGTGGGGTGTGAATTAATGAGGTCTTTCACTGATAATGACAATGGGACACGTTTTGTTTGAGGAATTTCTTATTCTTTAACGGAACAAAAAGAATAAAACACACTGCTAGAGGGTTTTTTTTTTTTTTTTTTTTATGGAAGAGGGAACACCAGCCAAGGGCAAAAAAAAATATAAGTTGAAAAAAAATACCCATTGAGATGCCGGTCCCCTTAGAAGTTATATAGAAATACACTCGCAAGAGGACTCCGAGGATGGTATAAGTCTTTTTTTTTATTGTCAATTCTAAATTTTGCATGAAGAATGTATGTGAAAAATAGATTAAATAGATACACGTAGTTTTGTGTGACTGCCCCCTTGTATTGTGAGAATTATTCCGTCCTTCTCTTCGTCTCTTAGCGTTCCATTAAAATCATACGCGATATTAGTAGGATTCTTTATTTCACCACCTTAACAAATCAATGCCGTAGGAACATATAGACTGATTGATCAAATGACCGGAAGATGGATGAAAGCAAGGAAGACTCATTACCTCATCGGACTAAGCCGCCACAACACCATGGAAAGAATACACACGCAAAACTTGATACAGAAAAACGTACTTCACTTAATCCTCCCTTTCCTTGCTCTCCCTGTGCGCCCTCATTGCCCTCCACGCCTCATGTAGCAGTCTTGGGGTACACGAGCGACACCATCACAGCCACCACACACTGCTTCCCTTCTTTCCTCGACGACCCTTTGACCTCGCTTCACCTGCTTACCTCCCCTCTAATGGCCCTACTCCCTTATCACAGACCTAATTGCAACCTGAAAGATATTCTAACGTCACAAAGGGCATTCAACTCCTCTCAGCGACTTGTGGTTTCAAACTCCCGCCAATGACTTAAATAATTCGCGTTTTTTTTACTCGTCTGATCGTCTCTTCCACAGCTTTGACTTGGTTCCGATGTAAGATATTGGAGATTTCAAGAGTTCTGTCGTGATTCTAGCGATAAACAAAGCAGGCTAGATGTTATATGGGTTTTCGGAAAGGTTTTCAACAGTTTCAGGATATATCAGCGTGGATTTTGCACTTTTAACGCAGGGTACAGGAATTTTCAGAAACGCTTTTGATATCATGCAAAAATGAATAAATAAATGAATGAACATAAACAAGGACTTCGCGTTAGCAATATAAGTCATGGATACTGGCGATAAACAAACAAGACTTCCACGCATCTAATGGAAGTTATATGGGTTTTGGGGAAAGTTTTCAATATTTTCGTGATATATCAGCGTGGACTTTGCACTTTTAACGCTTTTGGTGTCTTACGAAATAAATGAATAAATAAACAGAAAACAAAGAAAGGTAGTGATGCAAGAACCCTGCGTTAACAATATAAATCACAGGGGTTTTCACAAGTGTTTTCATGATTGTAGTGAGAGTTAAATAGAAACTGTGCGTCATTAAGAGGATAAAAGACGAAAAGAAGGAAGCAGAAAGAATAAATTAAATAAGTGAATGTGGCTGTGGAGACAAGAAGGAAGGAAGGTTGGAAAGAAGAAAAAGGAGGGAAAGTGTGTACTGCATAAAATTAATGAGAGAACAAAGCGTTCATATACACGATAAAAGGATAAAAAGACGAAAAGAAAGAAGTAAAGAGAAGAAATGAAATGAGTGAATGTGACTGTGGAGGGAAGAAAGAAAAGTCGGAAAGAAGAAAAGAAGGAGGGAAAGTGTATACTGCATAAAATTAATGAGAGAACAAAGCATTTAGACACACGATAAAAGGATCAAAGACGAAATGAAGAAAGCAAGAAGAAAGAAATGATATAAATGAATGTGGTTGTGGAGAGAAGGAAGGAGAAGAAAAAGGAAGAGGAAAAGTGTGTAGTGCATAAAATTAATGAGAGAACAAAGCGTTTAGACACACGAGCATCTACCACTCGACTGATGCTAAACGGCGCGTAATGATATGCAAACCTAGTTCATTAGGCTGGTTACTGCGCAATTATATTAATGTCACCCCTCAGATATATGTGCATTTGTTTCATAGAAATGTACAAATGACGCGGTTCATTAGAATAATTTACGGCTCTTAATTTTCAGCCTTTACTTAATTTAAGGTAGAGGAGGTGATGGTGATGGTGGTAGTGGTAACGATGACAGTAAAGAAAATAATTAAGAAAACTGAACTCAGCAAAGACAGAAAAATAAGGACAAAAGTGATAATAAAAAAAAAACATGCAAAACCCTCTCACAAACATCACGACACACACACACACACACACACACACACACACACGACTAGACAAACACCATATGCCAATAAAACTCCCACACATCACACTGAGAATGCACAAAACACCAATATGAGTTGCATCTTCACAAAAAAAATAGATAAACAAATAAAAACCAAGACATCAAGACACGTGAAAAGGCGAGAGTGAAGACAGAAATTCGATCACAAGACACAACGAACACACACACACACACACACACACACACACACACACACACACACACACACACACACACACACACACACACACACACACACACACACACACACACACACACACACACACACAGAGAGAGAGAGAGAGAGAGAGAGAGAGAGAGAGAGAGAGAGAGAGAGAGAGAGAGAGAGAGAGAGAGAGAGAGAGAGAGAGAGAGAGAGAGGAATGCACAGAATAAGACTTGAACTCAAAGACCGTTAAGAAGAGGAAAGACGAACAGAGAGATGGTCAAAGGGAGAGAGAGAGAGAGAGAGAGAGAGAGAGAGAGAGAGAGAGAGAGAGAGAGAGAGAGAGAGAGAGAGAGAGAGAGAGAGAGAGAGAGGCAGGTGAGGTGGGGAGGCATGAACTAGCCACTATCCATTGTGAAGACGTGGGCTGTGTCGTGGTGGCGTGGTGCCTGGCCCAGAAAATATCTCGTTACTTCAACAAGTTTATCCAATGGCCGAGGAAGAGGAGGAGGAAGAGGAAGAGGAAGAGGAAGAGGAAGAGGAGGAGGAGGAGGAAGAAGAAGAAGAACATCTGAGATCATGCCCACACACCTCCAAGACAATGTAATGGTGACTCCAATCTCTGTCATTTTCCATTTTTTCAGCTATTTTCTTAGTATCATTTTTTTGTACCAGGTGTTGCTAAAGACTTGTCGATGTAGGACGAGCGCTTCTGTGTTTTCCAGGTCAGGCATTTCTCTTTTTTTCCCTTTTATTTTTACAGGAATTCGTGTTATTTGCAATGTTACATGTTACGGGGATATTGTATTTGTTTGTGTATACCTGTGTGTGTGTGTGTGTGTGTGTGTGTGTGTGTGTGTGTGTGTGTGTGTGTGTGTGTGTGTGTGTGTGTGTGTGTGTGTGTGTGTGTGTGTGTGTGTCTGTGTGCGTGCATGCGTGTGTGAAACCAGCTCATACATTAGTCCGTTTCCCTGTTTGTCTGTCTGTCTATCTGTCTGTCTGTCTGTCTGTTTAGCTGTCTGTTTAACCACCCACTTATGCATAGCTGTCTGTTTGTCTACATGTTTGCCTACTCGTCAGATAATTTCTTTTTTTTTTTTTATTTACGTAGGGAAGAGGGCAAGCCAAGGGCAAAAAAAAGAAAGTTAGAAAAAGGCCCACTTGAGCGCTGGCTCTCCAAAGAGTTAAAAAAGTGCCAAAACCGTGAGCCAGAATTAGGGGAGCAAATGCCTCGATACCTCCCTCTTAAAAGAAGACAAATTGTAGAATTTCGGAAATACAGATGCAGGGAAAGAGTTCCAGAGTTTACCAGTGAAAGGGATAAATGACTGAGCGTACTGGTTAACTCCTGCATCATAAAGTGCCAAAACCGTCAGCCAGAATTAGGGGAGCAAATGCCTCGATACCTCCCTCTTAAAAGAAGACAAATTGTAGGAATTCGGAAATACAGATGCAGGGAGGGAGTTCCAGAGTTTACCAGTGAAAGGGATGAATGACTGAGCGTACTGGTTAACTCTTGCATTAGAGAGTTGGACAGAATAGGGATGGGAGGAAGAAAAAAATCTGCCCCAATCGGAAATCTTAGAAAGATCGGAAGTCAGGCGTTCCGTGGCGTCCCGCGTGATCTGTTGATTTCCTGAAGGGTTGGACGTCTCTGAAAGAACGTGGAAAGATGTAGGGTGGTATCATCAGCGTAGGAGTGGATAGGGCAAGAAGTTTGGTTAAGAAGGTCATTAATGAATAATAGAAAGAGAGTGGGTGACAGGACAGAACCCTGAGGAACACCACTATTAATAGGTTTAGGAGAAGAACAGTAGCCGTCTACCACAGCAGCAATAGAGCGGTCGGAAAGGAAACTTGAGATAAAGTTGCAGAGAGAAGGATAGAAGCCGTAGGAGGGCAGTTTTGAAATCAAAGCTTTATGCCAGACTCTATCAAAAGCTTTTGATATGTCTAACGCAACAGCAAAAGTTTCACCGAAATCTCTAAAAGAGGATGACCAAGACTCAGTAAGGAAAGCCAGAAGATCACCAGTAGAGCGACCTTGACGGAAGCCATACTGGCGATCAGACAGAAGATTGTGAAGTGACAGATGTTTGAGAATCTTCCTATTCAGGATAGATTCAAAAACTTTAGACAAGCAAGAGATTAAAGCTATAGGA
Organism: Portunus trituberculatus; assembly: GCF_017591435.1. Lineage (NCBI taxonomy): Eukaryota > Metazoa > Arthropoda > Malacostraca > Decapoda > Portunidae > Portunus > Portunus trituberculatus. The sequence goes on from NC_059291.1 coordinate 4,042,624, forward strand.
CGGTAGTTTGAGGGGTTAGAACGGTCACCCTTTTAGGAACAGGCTGAATGTAGGCGAACTTCCAGCAGGAAGGAAAGGTAGAAGTCGATAGACAAAGTTGGAAGAGTTTGGCCAGGCAAGGTGCAAGCACAGAAGCACAGTTTTTGAGAACAATAGGAGGGACCCCATCAGGTCCATAAGCCTTCCGAGGGTTTAGGCCAGCAAGGGCATGGAAAACATCATTACGAAGAATTTTGATTGTAGACATGAAATAGTCAGAGGGAGGAGGAGAGGAGGACAAGCCCAGAATCGTCCAAGGTGGAGTTGTGAGCAAAGGTTTGAGAAAAGAGTTCAGCTTTAGAGACAGAAGAGATGGCAGTGGTGCCATCAGGATGAAATAAAGGAGGAAAGATGAAGAAGTGAAGTTATTTGAGATGTTTTGGCTAGATGCCAGAAGTCACGAGGAGAGTTTGAGTTTGAAAGATTTTGACATTTCCTATTTATGAAAGAGTGTTTGGCAAGTTGAAGAACAGACTTGGCATGATTCCGGGCAGAGATATAAAGTGCATGAGATTCAGGAGATGGAAGGCTCAAGTACCTTTTGTGGGCAACCTCTCTATCATGTATAGCACGAGAACAGGCTGAGTTAAACCAAGGTTTAGAAGGTTTAGGTTGAGAAAAGAATGAGGAATGTACGCCTCCATGCCAGATACTAACACCTCTGTTATGCGTTCAGCACAAAGAGATGGGTCTCTGACACGGAAGCAATAATCATTCCAGGAAAATCAGCATAATACCTCCTCAGGTCCCCCAACTGGCAGAGGCAAAACGCCAGAGGCACCTTCGCTTTGGGGATCCTGCGGAGGATTGGAAAAATAGGACAAGATACAGAAATGAGATTGTGATCGGAGGAGCCCAACGGAGATGAAAGGGTGACAGCATAAGCAGAAGGGTTAGAGGTGAGGAAGAGATCAAGAATGTTGGGCGTGTCTCCAAGACGGTCAGGAATACGAGTAGGGTGTTGCACCAGTTGCTCTAGGTCATGGAGGATAGCAAAGTTGAAGGCTAGTTCACCAGGGTGGTCAGTGAAGGGAGAGGAAAGCCAAAGCTGGTGGTGAACATTGAAATCTCCAAGAATGGAAATCTCAGCGAAAGGGTAGAGGGACAGAATGTGCTCCACTTTAGAAGTTAAGTAGTCGAAGAAATTACTATAGTCAGAAGAGTTAGGGGAGAGATAAACAGCACAGATGAATTTAGTTTGAGAGTGACTGTTAAGTCGTAGCCAGATGGTGGAAAATTCGGAAGACTCAAGAGCGTGGGCACGAGAGCAAGTTAAGTCGTTGCGTACATAGACGCAACATCCAGCTTTGGAATGAAAATGAGAATAGAGAAAGTAGGAGGAACAGAGAAGGGCTACTGTCAGTTGCCTCAGACAGCTGTGTTTCGGTGAGGAAAAGAAGATGAGGTTTAGTAGAGGAGAGGTGGTGTTCCACAGATTGAAAATTAGATCTAAGACCGCGAATGTTGCAGAAGTTAATGTAGAAAAAGTTGAGGGAGGTGTCAAGGCATTTGTGGTCTTCAACAGGAGAGGTGTCCGACCTGGGGACATTTTTGGTCCCCTTCCCAGAGGGGGACTCCGAGGCGTTGTTTATTTCGGGTCCCATTTTTCTTTTAAATTTTGATTTGGAGTGAAGGGTGTATGTGTGGTAAGTGCATGTAGTTTTGTGTGAAGGAGAGCTGTCTTTAGAGGATAGGTTGTGACTACCCCTTTGAGTTCTGAGACAAAAAGGGAAACATTCAACGAGATCACAACTAACTTTAATGGAACGTTCACAGCACCTCCTGAACTAGTGCTATTAGATCTCACTGGGAGCATCCTCTCTCTCTCTCTCTCTCTCTCTCTCTCTCTCTCTCTCTCTCTCTCTCTCTCTCTCTCTCTCAGCACTAGTACTTCATGGAATTTAACTCTCATCGTCCAACAATTTAGTCTGCTGTTGCACGCTTAGAGTGTGAGGAAAACGGGCAGAGGAGGAAGGGAGGCACAGAGGCACGGAAAAGGAGGGAGAAAGCGAGGGAGGTGAGAAGTGATGAGAGGAGTAAGAGGGAGGAGAAAGAAGAGGTATGTCGCCTGACGGAAAGCCTGCAAGGAAAGACAAATGGAGGGAAAACCAGAAGACAAAGTAGAGGACAAAAGAACGATGGGAAAATGTAAAGAAGAGGGAAAGGAAGGGATGATGGAAGAATGGAAAATCTGAGCAGGAGGAGGCGAACGAGGCGATGAAGAAGAAAGAATAAGAAGGGACCGATGACGAAGAGGAAAATGAACAAGGAAGGAAGGAACAGGAGAACAAGGAGACGAAGAAAGAGGATAAAGACAAGAAACACAACGTTGAAGAGGAAAAACGAGCAGAGGAAGAAGGATAAGACAATAATCTACAATTTCCAGAGAAGTAGGAGAAGGAAGTGGGGAAAAAAAGAGGAGAAGAAGAAGGATGAGAGGAAACACAAGAAGAAAGACAAGGAGAAGGGCGAGGAGAACGAGAAAGGCAAGAAGAACGAGTATGAAAAACAAAGAGATAGGAGAAGTAATGTACATACAACCAGGAATTTACAGGAGTGTTTGACGTGGAAATATCTGTACATGCTGTCAAATCCTTGTGCCCTACATTCCTCCATACACAAGACCACACAACACACTTATACCACAATTGAGGTTACAAGCTGAATTTTCTATCACGTTTATTTCAACTGTGCTTTGCTTTTCCCCCGATTTGTATATCCCCTGTTCTCTTTTCGTTATCTCTCTTCATTTGTATGCATCAGTTTCATGTTCCTGTAAGAAGATTGTCCGGAAATTAGAAGATTTAAGACTGAACGAAGAAAAATAGGCAGAGTGGATGAATATGTGGTTTCTTTGGGAGTTTTCGCCTTATATTTTTTTTTTTTTCCTTTCAACATTTTCTTTCTTCAGTGTATTAGTTGCAGAGTACTTCCATTCTCTTCTATCAAATTAAGCTTCCATGGAGGGGCATCCTTCAGGCAACTAATGTACATAAATCTACAACACGCCGTCTGATGCTCCCCTTCTCTCATTACGCATTGCTGGAGGCCAAGTACTCTCTCTCTCTCTCTCTCTCTCTCTCTCTCTCTCTCTCTCTGGAGTAATAAGAGAGTGCAAAACGAAAATATATTCAGAAAAAAAATAAACAAAAATGTATTAATCTCATATATGGACAGTAAATCTTTCTCGCTGATGAAGAGAGAGAGAGAGAGAGAGAGAGAGAGAGAGAGAGAGAGAGAGAGAGAGAGAGAGAGAGAGAGAGAGAGAGAGAGAGAGAGAGAGAGAGAGAGAGAGAGAGAGAGAGAGAGAGAGAGAGAGAGAGAGAGAGAGAGAGAGAGAGAGAGAGAGAGAGAGAGAGAGAGAGAGAGAGAGAGAGAGAGAGAGAGAGAGAGAGAGAGAGAGAGAGAGAGAGAGAGAGAGAGAGAGAGAGAGAGAGAGAGAGAGAGAGAGAGAGAGAGAAAGAAAGAGAGAAAGAGAGAAAGAAAGAAAGAGAAGAGAGAGAGAGAGAGAGAGAGAGAGAGAGAGAGAGAGAGAGAGAGAGAGAGAGAGAGAGAGAGAGAGAGAGAGAGAGAGAGAGAGAGAGAGAGAGAGGCGTGTGGAGGGCGATAGCACGTCACACACGGCAGCAGAATGGTTCCTGCAACTCACTAACGATTGGACGTGACTGGCAGGACTGCAGCACGAACACTGAGGAACACAAGGGAAGAACAAGGAACACCAGACCAGTAGTTAGATCTCCTTCTTGGCCAGGCAGCGAACATAATAAGAACATGACAAAATACAGGAAGCTCCAAGAAATCATTAAACCTACACGTGGCAGAACGTATAAAACATATGTAAAAATTTGCACCAATTATCTTCGTCCAAACGTTTGTCTAATCTTTTAAAGCGCATTGACTCGGTACTATCACTAATCAAAAATCTCACTGCCAAGTTTATTTTTACTGCCCAACACTATATTAGACCAGTCATTTGTATTAAGATACGAAAATAAATCTTATTATTATTACTTTTTATGTTATAGCCTACAGCGCCTGTAGGTATACTTGAAGAGTAAGGGAAGCGCTGTTCAGCTTCCCCCTAATAGCGGCGCAGGCATTTTCATTTATAGTGGTACCCATATTAGAGCCCATATCACCACCCAAGAGCATCTTTGGTGTAAGGCAATTACAGCTTCACCTAGAACATGGGTATCATGGCGAAGTTTCAAGACGGCATGTGGTGGAATTCGAACCTGCCCATGGACGTCTGTCCGATCCCACGCTCACCACCTTATCCACTACGCCACCCCGTAGAGCGTCAAAAACTAGGAAGACAGAAAAGTAAACCAGTAAGAGAGAGAGAGAGAGAGAGAGAGAATTTTACGATCCAGAACATATTCATTAATAAGAAAAAATAATGAGATGAGGAGGATAGTAAAATAAGAAGAGAAAGAGAACGAATAAAAAAAATGGAACAGAAAAAAAAGAAAATGGAAAATTTTATAATCCAGAACATTTCTCTCAAATGGGAAGACAAGTAACAACACCATTACCAGAAACATTGCTTCCATCACCATCACCACCACCCATTACTCTTCCTTTACCTCACCCATCACCATAATCACCATGCATCACCACCCACCACATCCCATCTCCATCACTATCATTACCACCACAACCCATCACTGCCCGTCAACATCTATTGAATTGCTTAATGTTAGGGAAGACAAATGTACAAAAGCCAAATTTATTTTTCATTCAGTAGATGATTTGATAAAAAAAAAATGGTAGAAAGTAAGGAAAAATAAAGAGAAATATGGATGTACAAGGGGAAGGTAAAAAGGAACGAAGAAAGGAGTGAAGGATTGGAAATAGAAAAAAGACACGAAAATAAAAGCGAAATGAAAACTAAAAAACAAAAAATAAAATAAAGGAAAAAAATAAGGAAGAAGGAACGAAGAAAGGAGTGAAGGATTAGAAACAAAAAATAAGACACTAGTAAAAAAAAAAAAAAAAAAAAAAAAAAAAAAAAAAAGAAAACAGGGAATGTAAACAAAGAAGACACGCACGAGATACAAACAGAAAAAAAGAAAGAAAACAAAACTTGGATGAAAGAATGGAAGTTTGAATGATGGAAGAACCGAGAGCTTCAGAAAAAGAAAATGGAAGGAAAAAACGAAACAGAGAGAAAGAGAGGAAAGAAAATAAAAGGAAGGAGAAGGAAGGGAGGGAGAGAGGAGGGAAGGGAAGAAGAGAGAGAGAGAGAGAGAGAGAGAGAGAGAGAGAGAGAGAGAGAGAGAGAGGGAGGGAAGGAGGAAGGTCGATGCTCCACAGTTACGGGACACATACTCGTACATCACATGGCGAGGTGGCCCCCCAGGTGACGGACAGAAGGGAGGGAACGAGGAGGAGGAGAAAGGAAAAACACACAGGAAAAACAAGAAGATAAAAAAAAATAATAAAGAAAAATATCAGAAAAATCGACAGCTACAAGATTTCCAGAATTGGCAAGATGGAGTTTAAAGAATAATGTAAACAGAGAAATATCAAACTTAACTCTTAAACTACGTCTAGAATACTGTCATAGGTGCACTCGGAACGTTTATTTTACAGTAGTAGTAGTAGTAGTAGTAGTAGTAGTAGTAGTAGTAGTAGTAGTAGTAGTAGTAGTAGTAGTAGTAGTAGTAGTAGTAGTAGTAGTAGTAGTAGTAGTAGTATGTAGCAATAGCAGTAGTAATGGAAATAGTAACAGTATCAATCATCTTTAACAAGCAGCAAACACGATAATACACACACACACACACACACACACACACACACACACACACACACACTCCGGCCGGGTGGAGATATTTGGGGTGTCTCCTTTCACGTGTAGCCCCTGTTCACCTAGCAGTGAGTAGGTACGGGATGCAAATCGAGGAGTTGTGACCTTGTTGTCCCGGTGTGTGGTGTGTGCCTGGTCTCAGGCCTATCCAAAGATCGGAAATAATGAGCTCTGAGCTCGCTCCGTATGGTAACGTCTGGCTGTCTAGTCAGAGACTGCAGCAGATCAAACAGTGAAACACACACACACACACACACACACACACACACACACACACACACACACACACACACACACACACAGAATTGCGCTTATCAATCATCTCTACTTTTCTCCTCCACTTTCCCCTGACGAGCCACTCAGCGCCGGGTCCCTGCGTACGTACCTAGGAAACTACCGACTTTTGCTATTTCCACTTCTTCTTCTGACTTATAATTAATTGGCTTTCAGTGCCATCAAATTTCGTCGCACCTTGTACTGAATAAGCACATTCTTCATCAACATTAATTCAGCCTTTTAATTAACACTTGGCAAGGAGGACGCGACGGACCCAGTGCTTAGGGAAAACTCTCGGTGAGGAGATGATTGGATAGAAGGGCGACGGTGAAGTGCCAATGGAAGGGAGAGATGATGAAAGGACGTAAGGAGTGGGAGACGTGCAGGAAAAGGAAAGTAGGGAGGTGTAAGTTTTCATTTCCTCAGATAAGACCTCCTATTTGCTGCCTTTCCCTCTTGAAAGAATGGTCTGGCGATTCCTTTATCCAATATTACAAAATTATTCCTGTTTTTCACCTTCTGTCCTGAGTAAAGTAAATATCGTCTTCACTTCATGACCGATGCATTTCATTCTTTCATTAAGATTAAGATGAAACTTAGTAAAATTTATGTGTGTGTGTGTGTGTGTGTGTGTGTGTGTGTGTGTGTGTGTGTGTGTGTGTGTGTGTGTGTGTGTGTGTGTGTGTGTGTGTGTGTGTGTGTGTGTGTGTGTGTGTGTGTGTGTGTGTGTGTGAAGGAGGGTAGGAGGGAGTTGGTGTGTGAGTGTCGGGGTGCCCACAATATAAGTGCATCAAAAGACATACTATTTTTACTGATACTTTTCCTCATGCAAGAGTTTGTAAGATGTTACATAATGTGTTAAGTATCTTTGAGTGGGTTGGTAATGGTCGCAGTTGTTTATATAATAAAGATAAGATGTTAGAATTAGAGTTTAGTTTATAAAAAAAAAAAATCAGGAATCAGGAAATATATGAGTGGAGTGAAGTGGAAAGAGGGGACATATTTGAGTTATATATGTGATAGTTCTCTCTCTCTCTCTCTCTCTCTCTCTCTCTCTCTCTCTCTCTCTCTCTCTCTCTCTCTCTCTCTGTTGTTTTGCTTTTCTTCCACTCGTGTTTTTGTTACTGTTTATCTTTTCTCTCTCTTCCAGGAAAAGTGTAAAAATTCAGGAACATTTTAGATCCAAGAATACTGTTAAAATAATGAGAAAATCTGCATCTAGAAAATACTGAAACAAAGTGTGGAAAATACTGATATCAGGGTGTTGTTTTTTGAGGGCAGGGAAATTTTCTACCTGGAACAGCAGTGGTTGAATCTGTAAAGTGCAGGGATGGAAAATGTGCTAAACTCGTATTGAAATGTAGACTGTATATTGTTATTGGATGAAATGCATTATCGCATCATACAAGTCAATCTTCTCTTGATACACGGAAACATAATATTCTCTCTCTCTCTCTCTCTCTCTCTCTCTCTCTCTCTCTCTCTCTCTCTCTCTCTCTCTCTCTCTCTCTCTCTCTCTCATGTATCGTGGAAGCTCGGTAACGCAATTTCGATTTAAAAGAAAAAGACAAAATTCTTACTATGCAATTACCGACCAATAATATTAACCTCGGTGTTCTACAAAATGCTAGAAATACTTATTAGAGGTAAACTCGCTAATCACTTACAAGAACACAGCTTACACAACATAGCTTCTGTAACAAAAGCTCTTGTTTGACGAACCTCCTTTATTTTTTCTACGATATACTGAACCATAATGACGAAAATTAAGCACTCTTGGTCTTCAAAAAGGTTTTGACAAAGTCCTCACAAACTTTCACTGATTAAACAAAAATTCCTTGATGTCCATATCAAAATGCTAAGATGGATGGAAAAGTGATTAAACAGACGTAAATAAAGAACAGCTATTAATAGGAAAACGTCCAATTACACTAACGGAGCGCCACAAAAATCAGTAAAGGGTGTAAAAATTTTTTTAAATTTTCCCAAAACCTTGTAATGTCTGAAGGAAAAATGTACAACCACAGAGTTGTTCCGTATATTTCATAGAAGTCTTCCTGAGACGATAAACTTATAATGCAAAGAGTTCTGGTTGATAAATAGCACTATATGTGATAAAAAAAAATTAAATACGTCTGAAGAAAGCAAACAAAATGAGACACTGTTCTTAAGAATGAAGAAATGAAGAGGGTTAATAAATATGCATTAATATCTGAGGAGTAACTTGAATATGATTCGTGGATGAAATTCACAACACAAAGTAAATACCGTTGAAGGATAATTTTAATGATGTCAGGTTAATATATGATATTAAATCTTCATAACACCTTAAAAAAAAACTAATAAATAAACATCTTCAATATGATTTAATATAATGCTGAAGACTTTTTAGCCATGTTACGAGATTCTCCATTAAATCAAGTGCTGCTGGTGAAAACCTTAATAAAGGAGTTGATGTCATCGATAAAAGCTTCAAAAAGAAAACGAATTAAGGCCAATTTGGGTATGTTACATGAAGAAAAAAAAACTTTTGTACGTTAATAAAACTCTCATAAAGAATTATGACTTGCTGTTGTGGTGAATTATCAAGAAATAATGAGTGATATTGATAAAAAGAGACTTGACTTAAAAATATAGAATAATATTAGGGTACAACAAAAAAGAAAAAATCCTTTCATGTCTAACTTATGAGATTCTTTGAACAGAAAGTCCCAGTGGAAAATTTTCATAAAAAAATTGTTGTCAGAGATATGAAGTATCTTCACAAAATAAATACAAAGCAATCTGGAGAGAAAAGAAAAAACACTCCATACAGAAAGTGTCAGTGGGGAAATGTAAGTCAGTTAGTAGCATTGACAGAAAGCATCTTAATACAGACATACAAAATAATCTTACGATACAACAACAAACACAACAACAAAACCTGCAAGTCCAGCTTATGAAAATTCTCTTAAAAGACAAAGTTGTTGGAAAATTTTTCAGTAAAGTGAATGCTGCTGATAAAAAAAAAAAACACCAATAAAAAGATACACACACCAACACAAGCATCCAATAAGAAAAACATTTACGTACAACGATTGAAACTCTCTGAAGAAAAATAAAGTATTGGTGATGTAGAAACTAATGACACTGGAGAGATTAATAAAACAAACATCTCAACTCTTAAAACACTCGTTGCTCTCCTATTCCCAGCCTTAATTCTCCCCACGGCGACACCTTCACGCTGTCTACTGTCTTTCACCGCCAGACACTGAGACAACCAGCCAGATATTCTTATTTCAGGTAGGATCAAAGCGAGGCGAGTGAGAACAGGATTGGATTGCGTGTTAAAGCTGAGTGTGTGTGCGAGCGTGTGTAGGTGTGGGTGGGTGGGTGGATGTGTGTGTCTGTGTATGTGTGTGTGCTCTATATATCTTTATTTTTTTCTTCCACATCATAAGCCTCGTGCTCCTTCACTTAGCTTTCCTTTTCCTTCTCCTATCCCTCCTCTTCCACTTTCCTCCCCTGGCTGGCATCAACACCTCACCCACCACCACCACCACCACCACCACCACAATCATAACTCATTAAAACTCATTACAAAAACTTAGCGTGAACTTGTGTTTTAATCAGATTAGAAAGTAAATATTCCACTACATAATTTCACAAGATTAACCCGACCCCAGACAAGGAAGCCAACAAAGAAACAAAGAAAGAAGCCAAGAAAGGCCATACAAAGGAGAGGTTGCTAGGTAAAAATTAATGAGAAGGATGATAAAGATAATAAACGCAAAGAAAATGTGAAATAAGGAAGGAAGGAAGGAAGGTCTAAAGGGAAAAGTGCAGGAGAGAGAGAGAGAGAGAGAGAGAGAGAGAGAGAGAGAGAGAGAGAGAGAGAGAGAGAGAGAGAGAGAGAGAGAGAGAGAGAGAGAGAGAGAGAGAGAGAAACATACACACACACACACACACACACACACACACACACACACACACACACACACACACACACACACACACACACACACACACACACATCTACCTACTTACACAAACACGTGAGACAATAAGGATATGAAGTATGAAAAGCATGTGAAGGTGAGAATGAGTGGGCGCCCTCTCAGCTGCCTCACCTGTCTGGCTCTTACTTCCAGCACATTTGCATTTCCAGAAGAATAAGCAACTGGGAGAGTAAAGAGATGAAAGGCGAAGGAGGAAGAGTAACACAAGGAGGAGCAGCAGGAATGGAGGCACAGTGAAATAAAGGAGGTTGTCATTAACAGGACTGTACTTGAAGCCAATATAGACGTGATTCGAGACAGGAAGAGAAGCCAAGGAGAGGACAAAGGACGGAAAGGATGGTGGAGGGTGGCTGGAGGATTGTTTTGTTCAGTGAGGAAGGAGATAAGTGTGCTGGTGTTGCTGGTGGAGTTTAAAAGATAAAGAAAGGAAGTTTGATAAAATATGACTGATTTGATAAATACTGACCAGGAAGGGAACCCAGTGAGAACGTTCTCACACGCCCACCCACACACACACACACACACACACACACACACACACACACACACACACATTAACACAGTATCAGACAGGAAGAGGGAAGAGGATGCTCCCTAAAAGAAGGACACACACACACACACACACACACACACACACACACACACACACACCGCACTGACGGATACGGTCCATTATGCCTGGACAAGGGAACATATTTATGGTTGTACTTCCCTTTCCCGCTTCACGCGATGCTGATGTCTAGTGCTGTATTGGTGTGTGTGTGTGTGTGTGTGTGTGTGTGTGTGTGTGTGTGTGTGTGTGTGTGTGTGTGTGTGTGTGTGTGTGTGTGTTAGAATTAAAGCTGCTTTCCATATCATCCAATTAAAGTAATTTGCATTTTTAGCGTAGCATTTCATCAAATTTCTTTACCTTGCTGATTTATCATTTCTCTTTAATCTCTCCTGAAGTCAGCGTGGACAAACTACTGAGGCGCAGATTTCCAAATCGAATTTTTTTTCTCTTTATCACTCCTCTGCAATGAACATAACCAAGAGTGGCATGAAGTACCTCTCTTATAGACTTTGTTACATTAAGGCGTCTGTAGCCCGTGTCTCCTATCTCTCTCACTGCTATATATGCATTAGCCTGTCTTGCTGCTATGGTCATCCTCTAATACCACTCACAGCACTATAACAATTCAGTCACATGGAAACACAAAGAAAAATGGGAGAAAATGAGGTCAATATTATATTCACTAAGCTACATCATTATTTAACAGCAAGTAAAACCAGGAAAATAACTGGAACTGCAAGAAAACAGCAAACCTACACGTGTCACTCCCTTTATAAACCAGACCTACCTATTTCCAACATACCTAGTACCTATTTCCATGAGACTGTACTACAAAAGTGTCTGAAAAAGTTATAGGTGACACGAAAAATTATCTTGCAGTAAAAGACTCAAAGACTGGCGCCACGTAACACAAATGGCAGTAATATACACACTACTCTTTTCAGCATAAAGACGCGGGGAGCAGCGAGGGGAGGCAGCAAGTCACGGCTATCACGATTGGGCTGCCATTCACGCGAGAGTAACGGGGACACTGCAGGTCAGGAACACGTTGTATATGAACCAGGAACTAGCGAAGGGCAAGGAAAGGGATGCTGAGGAGGCGCCGGGAGAGTTAAGAGTGTAAGCCTCAGCAACTGTACGTAAACTATGAGACACTGGGACACGAACAGGAGGTCAGGCTGTCGGAGAAATACAGGGATGACCATGTTGCCAGTTGGGTTACTCGCATGAATAGCTTGAGATGATTGAAAGGAGAAGGTTCGAGTTAATGGTGTTATTCAAGCTATTCAAGGGTCTGACCACTGAGCTACAAATAGTGAATAGGTCGATAGGATTTATGGGTAAAGGAGTCGAGTGTGTTGTGTCATTATGTTGCTGGAGGGTTTTACTATTGAGCCACAAGAGGATACTATATGTGAACACTGCTCCGTGGTGTTCTATTTCCATATGTGTAATGATAATGAATCCTGTTGTGTCCTAACCATGGAAAAAAATCATCACATACTTCGCTTTTCTTTGCGTTGCTTCAGTTAGGGATCACCACAGCCAATCAACTTTCCGCAACTCCCCAAATACCCATAATCCTCCTCTCAGGTCTTCTCCGTCTTCCTCTATCACACACACACCACAAGCACGTCTTCCTTCACTTCATCCTTCGTTAAACCTTCCTTAAGTCATCCTCTGTTTCTCCTTCCGGGTACAGTAGCAGCTCCACCACCAGCATCTTTCTCCTCCACCCAAGCTAAATCACTCGCCTCGCAACACTAAACACGATGAAAAAGAGCCCCACAAACAAGAGAGCGAGGGAACAGCAACCGTGACGAATACCCAGACGAACACGGAGGCGGGGGAGAGATACACACAAACAAACAACCTCTTCTTAAAGATAAACTTCCTCCCCACACACCAGCGAGCATCACCAGCATCCCACAGCCTCGAGATAAACACGTAAATTTTCTCCCCCAATCTGAAGGTGGTGGGAGTAGCGTTGGGAAGATGGGGCCGTGAAGGAGGAACGAGAGACGAACGGAAAGGGGCGAAGAGATGTGTTTGTGGCGGAGGTGCAGCGCTGGAGATGAGAGGAATGCAGTGATGAGAGGCAGAAAAATGTGCGAGGAGCTAGAGAGAGGCGGAGGGAGAGAGAGAAATATGTGTAGTACGGAGGAGGAAGGAGAGAGAGAGAGAGAGAGAGAGAGAGAGAGAGAGAGAGAGAGAGAGAGAGAGAGAGAGAGAGAGAGAGAGAGAGAGAGAGAGAGAGAGAGAGAGAGAGAGAGGAGGAAAAGGAGGAAGACGAGGAGGGTCACGAGAGGTATAAGAGCGTGGAAAAAGGTGTGGCAATGAAGGAGGAGGAGGAAGAGGAGGAGGAGGAGGAGGAGGCGTGGGAATCTGAGCAAGGATAGAATGCATGAATACTGCCAGATATGAGAGAGAGAGAGAGAGAGAGAGAGAGAGAGAGAGAGAGAGAGAGAGAGAGAGAGAGAGAGAGAGAGAGAGAGAGAGAGAGAGAGAGAGAGAGAGAGAGAGAGAGACGTGTGTAGAAATAAAAGCAAGCAAAAACAAAATAAGAAAATAAAAAGTTGGCTTACGATACAGGTTTAAAGGACCAAGAAAGACCAACTCCAGGTAAACACAGGTGAGCAATTTAAAGGTAAGCCCAAAGACGGGGATTATGTGGCCCAGGCTGACGCAGAATCCTAAAAGAATCCCAAAAGACGAATGGTAGGACGGTGAAAAATGGATGTGTGTAAGCCATGATCATTGGGGTACACTACGCTCTCTCTCTCTCTCTCTCTCTCTCTCTCTCTCTCTCTCTCTCTCTCTCTCTCTCTCTCTCTCATATCTGTTTATCTTTTTTAATTTGTGACTGAGAGTGATAGATGGAAAGGAGGTCAGGCAGACTGATACAAGATTACAAGTAGGCAAGCAGGCAGCCAGGCAGATAAACAGACAAACAAACAGACAGAGACAGATAGACAAACAGACAAAGACAGATAGATAGACAGGCTGATAAACAGACAAGTAGACAAACTCGTATATAAATAAACACACACACACACACACACACACACACACACACACACACACACACACACACACACTGACAGCATTAGGACGTTGCATCTCAGCACAGACGAGAGAAGCGAGAGACCTGCTGACTCAGGTCAATTGTCAGCCTCGCCATCGTTCGCGCCAACATTGCCGCCATCGCCGTGCCAGCAGCGGAGGGAGCCATGACTTCTTTTTATTCAAATTCAAATTCAAATTGATGTATTTCCATAGGGTAATGGCTCTTACATAAGACGAACACAAGGACACTTACAAATTCAGAGCCTTACAACATAGATGGGTTGCACGTTATAGCAGACTGCAGCAAGGCGTGAGCAACTGCCTTGTGATGCCCAAACTCTATAAATGAAGACGGGATTTGCACACACACACACACACACACACACACACACACACACACACACACACACACACACACATACATACACAGAAAACAAATAAATGAATAAATAAGTAAAATAGCTAAAAAAAATTGAACAAATAAAAACCGTAAAAAAATGTCGGAAAAAAAAGGAAAACAATATAACAAAAGGAAGGAGCGGCTAGAGTACTACCTTCCATTAATATTTCGAGACATGCAACATATTATTCAAGGGACGAGGCGGCGCAGGACGTGTGAAATGTATGCCTTTCGTATGCCAGGCGACAGATGCAGGAGGCCCGCGATTTCTCAAGGGGACAAATTGTTTTTCGCTCAGGTAAGACAGGTGAGCAGGACCCAGAGATTAATTACGATTTGCGTCCAGCTGAAAAAATCATAAATCAACGTCTGGCCATATCGCTTTCCTTGGCAAATTTATGTTCCTCCTCCTCCTCCTCCTCCTCCTCCTCCTTCTCCTCCTCATCCTACCGGCTTTCTTTGTATATCTATCCATCCCCTATCCATCTCGTTCCCGGTGTCTTATCCATCTCCATCCGTCCACGTGCCCAAGTTCGCGCGCGTAAATCTATTGTAAACACGTCAAGTTCGTGACATGGTAGTGGTCGTGGCAGCTCCTTTCACTCTACAGGTCCTGGTTATTTATTTTTACAGATTTCACCTCGTTTATTTTCCAGGTTTTTTTTTTTTTAGTTTATTCCTGCAGTTCATTCTTCTACTTTACCGGTGCAGTTTGTCCTCGTATTTTATGATGTTTGCCTTACCCCCTTGAGTACCATGACACGTTTTCATTTTAATCTTGCTTAGTATTTGGTGATTTTTATACAGCTTTAGAAACTCATGTGGGGGATTGAAATAGTGAAGACTTCGACCATTAATCTTCTGCCCTCCATAGTCCCTTCCTAATGTCAATAAAATGGTCAAATCGAACACAAATCTCAAGGTAAAAAATGTATCCCAGTATTGAAGAGGTTATCCTACCATTTTATTTCCCTTTTCTTTACTTTATTTCTTTATCTTTCTTTTGAGTTTATCATTTTTTTCCAGACTCTAAGTTGCTTCATCAGTGTACCCTAGAAGCAATGGTAAGAGACGGATACAAGTGTGCTAATATCCAGTGATGGCTTGACGTTGTGGTGCAAGTAAAATAAAATGAATGGATGAATAAATAAAAGAGAAAAAGAGACGAATACACAAATAAATGAATAAACAGATGAATAAATAACACAAAATAGAATGTGAAAATTTATTGTGTTCCTGCTTGTTTTGTTAGACAGAGAGAGAGAGAGAGAGAGAGAGAGAGAGAGAGAGAGAGAGAGAGAGAGAGAGAGAGAGACTGCATAAAGAGAAAATGACAAAACTGATGAATGAGGTACAAGGTTAAATTAACAACCTTATATACTGCATAAATTCTAGCTTTCTCTCTCTCTCTCTCTCTCTCTCTCTCTCTCTCTCTCTCTCTCTCTCTCTCTCTCTCTGTTACCCCTGAATTATCACTGCCACAATAGAACCTAGAACTAATGGCCAGAGAGAGAGAGAGAGAGAGAGAGAGAGAGAGAGAGAGAGAGAGAGAGAGAGAGAGAGAGAGAGAGAGAGAGAGAAAGTATGTAGAAATAAAAGCAAGCAAAAATGGAAAAAAATATATAAAGGTGTCTTATGATAAAGGTTTAAAGGACCAAGAAAGACCAGCTTCAGGTAGAGAGAGAGAGAGAGAGAGAGAGAGAGAGAGAGAGAGAGAGAGAGAGAGAGAGACAGAGAAAGGACAGCCACAAGTTTCCAGTTCAATTATTACGTCTTGATTTGCGTGTTTAGTTAGCCACCAGTATTTAGTCTCCCCTCCTCTCCATTTTAGGGTTCACTGGCACTCCATAGCACGTCTGATGTCCCAGTCCGCGCTAGACATCTGGGAATAGTAGGGAGCACCGAGGGCAGCTGAGTGAGGGTGGCAGAAAGGGACAGTGAGGGAGGAGAGGCTGACTGACGGACAACCTGACTGCATTTGTGGTCACTCAGGCGCTGATTCAGGAACTCTCGTGAGGCTGTGTGGTATAGGATATGTGTGAGGTTGTGGATGTGGAAGGATGATATAGGAGTGTTGTGTGAGGGAGATGTAAGTGTGTGAATGGTGAAGAAGGGCGTGGGAAGGATGATGCTGCAGTGTTGTGTGAGGGAGATTCAAGTGTGTGAATGGTGAAGAAGGATGTGGAAGGATGATGTTGGAGTGTTGTGTGAGGGAGATGTAAGTGAGTGAATGGTGAAGAGGGGCGTGGAAGGATGATGCTTGTTGTGTGAGGGAGATATAAGTGTGTGACTGGTAAAAAGGGCGTGGAAGGATGATGCTGCAGTGCTGTGTGAGGAAGATGTGTATGAATGGTGAAGAAGGGCGTGAGGAAGATACGGAAGCTGTAAATATAGTATAGACATGAGGATAGCAGTGAGAAGTATTGTTTCTGGGGTTAATGATGAAGAATGAAGTGTGAGTGTGTTGCTTAAAGTTATAGTGGTGATGAGGTTTAGGTGGTATTATGAGCTGAGTGAAAGTGTTCACTGACTGCTATCATTGGAATAAAACAAGGTGGCCGCCGTGGTACAGTGGCATCATGCGTGATTTGGGGTCCGAGGGGTCTCCAAGCGCACGGGTTCGAATCCTGTCCACAGTCCGAGTGTAGGTTGGGTTTCCTCTCTTGGGGCAACGGTTACCCAGCGGGTGGGCTTTGATAGGAGGTACGCAAAAAAAAGTATTGCTTTTAGCCGATACATTCCCGTGAAAAGCCCACATGGTATAAATAAAAAAAGGCTCCCTCACTTCATACCTTTAGTTTTGTAAGTAAATGAACTGATTAGAATTAAGAAGAAATCTATTGCATTCTGTCTATCTGTTATCTACCTTCCTATGACAATGCAGGTAAGTGAAGCATGAGACAAGTGGTGTTGCGTGGGACTGGCAACGTAAAGGCGGTTAAGAAAGGAACTAACTGCCTTACTGTCAACCACCAACTCTGTTACAACTACTGGGCTACACGGCGAGACGAGAGACATGCCGAGCTGTAGTGGCGGTGACGGGGGAGATAAGAAAAATAACCTGGTCTGGATTCGAGTAACCTACCGCACTCACTTTACACTTCCACTGGCCTTCGTGTTTTCTTTTGACGTGAATTCCTCTGATCTCCTTAATCCCTTCAGTACTGAGACGCATTTTTACCTTGATTTTTGGTTATGGTGGTCAGAAGATTAATGGCCAGTCTTCACTATTCTAATTCATCACATAAGTTTCTGAAGCTGTATAAAGTCATCAAATATTAACCAGAATGAATATGAGAACACGTCATAGTACTGAAGAGATTATAATCTATCAGCAAGGTTTGATAAGGAGAGAGTCTACAGGTTTAAAGAAATTTATCCCTTTTTTTTTTTGGCTAACTCTCTCGGACCTGCAAGGGGATTAGCAACTAAGTAGGCCCTTTTTTCCGTTTTATGTTGTCCTTGGCCAGCTTCTTCCTTTTATATGAGGGAAAAAGACAAGAGAGGCAGATAAATAGATTGGAAAAAACGCCTCACTCACGGATTCTCTTTAGCTAATCTTTAAATGTCATCCCCACCCCGCGGCAAGAACAATTCCCAAGTCACATATAAAAGAGACATAAACACGTCGCATTCAATACATTAAAAAGTCAAAGTCTACCTCGACAACCTATCAAGCTCACGCCGTAAAGCGTAAAAGAGGTTGTCATAAAAGAATCATCGTTTTTACCTATTTCCTTTTATCTTCTGCTGACGCCAACGAAAGACGATCAAATGAATCTTATACTGAAGGGCTCTCTCTCTCTCTCTCTCTCTCTCTCTCTCTCTCTCTCTCTCTCTCTCTCTCTCTCTCTCTCTCTCTCTCTCAGTACATATCAAATATCGTTTACCTTAGTATAAAATAATTTCCCTACGGTCGCCCTGCAGGTAAGGTCCAATTAACCTTTTTATTTTTTCCTTCCTTCTCGGTAAGGTTCTGAAAGTTCTCTAAGGGAATAAGATGGTTATTTTTCTCCGCTCCTTCTCTTTATTAACTTATATCAAAGTTTATAATAATTCACATCACAAAAAGTTAGAGAGAGTCTGATGGTAGTTGATCAGGTGGGAGGAGCTGATAAGACGAAAAACATTTGATTCTACCCTGACGTACTTTTTGTTCCCCTTGACTGATCCCCCACTGGACACAAAAAAAATGACGATAAACTCGATATTCCAGTAACGAACAAACAATTTCCTGCCGATGAGTAATGACATGAGCGAGAGGTAAAGGTGATGGTTCTATATCTATTTTATTTTAAGGCATGAATTACTAGACGAGCATTTATTTTCACCTTTTTCTTTTCTTACATTTTGCATTTCGTTAATCGCCATACAAAAGAAAATAATGTATATGAATGAATCAACACATACATAGATAAATGATTAACTCAATATACACAAAAAAAATAAACACTAATACAAGACAAGGAGGTTTTCTTTAATACATATTTTTTTTGTCTTGCCTTTAATCAATTCAGCACCGCGATGTGTTTCCATATTCATTCTGCTTACTGTTTGGTGATTCTATACAGCTTCAGAAACTTGTGTGGGGGGATTAAAACAGTGAAGACTCTGGCCATTCATCTTTTAACCTCCATAGACCCTTGCTAATGTCAATAAAATGGTTTAATCATGCACAAATCTCAAAATAAAAATGTGTCCTTGTACTGGAGGGCTTAACTTTTTTGCTTCATATATAAAAGAAAAAAACATATGAGAAAGCAAGAAATTAAATCATTCACCAAATTAACAAGAGAATACAAGACACTAATACGAAACAATACACTCCAAAGAAGTATTAAGTGACTAATGAAATATGAGGAGGGAGGTGAACACGAGGCAACACTAGAACAATGCAACACAGACGCGACTAAGAAAACACATCCATTAGCAACTGTCAGACGCAGGTATTCACAGTATAATGAACTGGCCAACCCTGTGAGCTAATTAATTTCATTCATAGATCACCTCGTTTTCTCTCTCTCTCTCTCTCTCTCTCTCTCTCTCTCTCTCTCTCTCTCTCTCTCTCTCTTGCTATATGATACAATATATAAACTTTTTTTCTTTCTAAATTATCTTTATTGTTACTCTTATTTTCCCTTTTCCCTTTTCTCCTCTTCTAATTTGTCAAGTAAAAATCATTCTCTCTCTCTCTCTCTCTCTCTCTCTCTCTCTCTCTCTCTCTCTCTCTCTCTCTCTCTCTCTCTCTCTCTATGATACAATATATAAACGTATTTTTCCTT
Organism: Portunus trituberculatus; assembly: GCF_017591435.1. NCBI lineage: Eukaryota > Metazoa > Arthropoda > Malacostraca > Decapoda > Portunidae > Portunus > Portunus trituberculatus. Next base: position 4,062,047 of record NC_059291.1, read on the forward strand.
TCTACATTTATCTTTTTTGTTACTCTCTCTTTATTATCATCCATCTTCTCTTCTGTTTAGTAAAGTATAAATCATAGCTCTCTCTCTCTCTCTCTCTCTCTCTCTCTCTCTCTCTCTCTCTCTCTCTCTTATCCATAACCCAAGCGCAGAATGCTCCACACGCGGCACATACAAGAGGACTCGCCTGACAAAAGCTTCACTACAAGGCCCTCTGAATCTTGCATGGAGGGCACTGAGGGAGCTCACATTATTTATATACATTAAGCTTAGCCGGCGGAAGGATTAATGCACGCTACGGCTGGATTTAGATTATTTTCATATCTATTTCAGGTTTTATTTTCCCCCTCCCTATCTTTTATCGTGTATTTGTTATTGAGTGTATTTCCTCTTTCCCTTCCTCCCTCGGGTGTATATGTAGCCGTGTTGCTCTTGGGGTTTGCAGATACATCCCTTTCCCCTTTTTTTTCTTTTATTTCGTCTGTTTGCCATGTGGTTTATTTCAGCCTCCTTCCTGACTTATGTTATGTGTCTCTTTCCTCTATTTCTATTAATCTCATTCTCTATTCTATATATTCCTTCGAAAAACTGTACAAATGTATTGGTACACTGTTGAAACTATAAGTATAATGAATTGTTCTACGCGTTTCAAGTGTTTCCCTTCTTTCTCTCTCTCCTGTATTCGTATGTTTTAGATTTTCCATTTTTTTTTTACACACATTTCCTGTCACCTTTCCTTAACCTGCACTGTTTTTCCCTATCGTCTATTTTTTTTTTTTTTTTTTTTTAGCACGCGTAATCACTTAACACAACGCGACGAGGAAAGAATCACGTCATCAAGGCTTGGAAAGACCTTTTACACTCACGTCATCTTTTCCTTCCTTACGCTCATTTTTTCCTCCAAGCGGCGCGAGAAAGCACAGCACTACGTTAATGATTATTTCAAGCCCTCTTCTTTACTGCTCCTCGTCCTTGGCTCCTTTTTCTCTCGTGTTTCTTTCGCCAATCCCCGTCACAGTCACCTGGCACGCCTGGCACGCGCGCTAATTAGCAGAGCCTCTCGTAAGACAGCAGGTGTCCCGGTGACAGAAGTTTTGGTGCGAGAGGGATGTGAAGGGAAGGGAAATTGTTTGGTGTATATCTTACTTAAGCTTTGACGCCTGTGTGTGTGTGTGTGTGTGTGTGTGTGTAGCTATTCCTGTTCTTAAGCTCTTTTTATGCCTTGTCTTGGCTATTTCCCTCAAGCTCTTATGGATATTTTTGTGTTTTTCAAGAGAGGATTTTCTTTTTCTTATTCTTACTGATAGTTTACAAAATTTGTTTATGTACCATGGAGGGATAAGAGAGAGAAATAAAAAGAACACCAAAACTTACCCAAACATTAATCTGCCCCTTGATGACAGTCCTAAGAGAGAACCGAACTTTAAGGAGCACGCTCTCAGAAATCCAGGGGGGAATGTAGGTATAGGTGTTGGAATATTCATGTCAATATACTGAATCTCACTGTGGAGTTGTTATATATTCAGCACGAGCCGTTGTGAAGCGCAATACTCGTCAAGTCTAACAAGAATTAATGGTGTGATTTGTTTAGTGTTATGACTCATTTCCCTTATGACATTGCGACACCGGAAGCAGCACCACACGTATTATTTCACGCCTCACTCGTGTACAGGTGAAACAAAATGAATTAGCTGTAAAGGTGACTGCAAGACACTGATGTACTAGGACCTTGTGGTATGCAGTATACAAATAATAAGGAAACTGCTTTTGATGCATTTTTGTTAAAAATTTGAGCTTTTTAGGCCTTTTTATTGAGACGCATCTTATTTGAGTAATCACAAGAAAATGTCCTTACTAAAATACTAGAGAAACTAAACAGACTACAAAAAAAAACTAAATATTCGATGTCACTTTTTGATGTAAGTGTTTTCTTTCCGAATTAACAGATAATACAGTAGAAAAAAAAACATAGCAAGTTAATTAACTAATAAAACTTATCGTTTACCCATGACACAAAAAAGTACAGTAAAATTAATGTTTCCCTGCAACATTTAACAGTGACACCATGATTATAATTCCCGTAACCTCTACAAGCGTTTCCCGGTGAAAAACAAGCCTGCCCGCATGCTGATAGCCTCACCTGCAACTAACGTGACAATGTAATTACTAAACAAGCCCGGCAGCAGAACTACAACATTCCAGTAGAGTTGCTGCAGAAAGCCTCATTACCTAATACACACAGTTGCGAGCCGCCCCTTGCCTGTTTGGCGCCGCCTAAACTAAAGGAGGACTTACCTTCACTTGTACTTAGAGCCACGCCAACCCTCACACTGCTAGACGGTGACTCCTGTTTACTCAGAATAAGTTGCTTTCTCTCTCTCTCTCTCTCTCTCTCTCTCTCTCTCTCTCTCTCTCTCTAATTCACTGTTTGATCTGCTGCAGTCTCTGACGAGACAGCCAGACGTTACCCTACGGAACGAGCTCAGAACTCATTATTTCCGATCTTCGGATAGGTCTGAGACCAGGCACACACCACACACCGGGACAACAAGGTCACAACTCCTCGATTTACATCCCGTACCTACTCACTGCTAGGTGAACAGGGGCTACACGTGAAAGGAGACACACCCAAATATCTCCACCCGGCCGGGTGTGTGTGTCCTCTGTGTGTGTGTGTGTGTGTGTGTGTGTGTGTGTGTGTGTGTGTGTTTGTTTGTTCTAGTAATTTCTTTAGTGCATCAATAGTGGGTGTGTTTTTTCCCCTCAGCCAATCTTTCTAATGTATGCAAGGTAATGTTAATAGCCTTCCTCAACATTTTATACTCGTATTTTTAGTACAGACCGTCGCCTTTTTACACTAGAAAATAAACAAAATGAACCTCGTCACATTTTCTCTTTTCAAACAGATAATATCACATTCTCTTTTAACAATATTATAAATGTAATGAAAAGGAAGAACACAGCAATGAAAGAACTTAATAAAAAGAGAAGGAGGATATGAATTATGGGATAGAAAAGACTTTATAAGCATTAATTTGTGTCAGAATAAAGTAAGGCATCTCAAGAAACTTAACCCTTTCAGTACTGAGACGCATTTCTACCTTGAGTTTTGGTGTGATTAGACGATTTTATTTACGTTAGGAAGGGTATATGGAGGTCAGAAGATTAATGGCCAGAGTCTTCACTATTTTAATCCCCACATAAGTTTCTGAAGCTGTATAAAATCACCATATAGTATACAAGCAGGATGAATATGGAAACGTGTCATGGTACTGAAGAGGCTAAATACATACACTAGTGGTGATAATTTTGAATCTTTGAGACGGACAAGACTTAAACATCAGACAATGAAAGAGACATTAATCGCCAAAATACTAATTAAATTCTTGCAGTCTCAACACAAGCAAGAATAGGATTAATATACGTGTGAAGTTAGACTAAACGGTTCAAAACGCTCAAATTTATTGCACACCATTCACCTAACCTTTAACTCCGCACAGTCCCGCAGCATGGACGGATAAGATTTACAAGTCCTGTGTCTCGTGTGTGTGTGTGTGTGTGTGTGTGTGTGTGTGTGTGTGTGTGTGTGTGTGTGTGTGTGTGTGTGTGTGTGTGTGTGTGTGTGTGTGTGTGTGTGTGTGTGTGTACGTGTCTGTGTGTATGTCTTGGTCTTTCTTTTATCCCCTTTAGCCATAAACTTGAGAACTGTCACCTTCCTCTAGAGTTTCTTCTTTCCTGTTACTTCAACTGCCTCAGAACACGAGAACTGCATTTTTCCATCTTTTACCTATATAGAGATGAATATAGCTCGTATCTTTCTCGACGCCTCAAGCCCAGCGAATGCCTCCACCTGCATAGATAAAAGAAGAAATACGTTCTGGAAAAAGGTCAAACGAGGAAGAATGAAAATGTACTCAAGTATCCCCAAGCATCCCTGAGGGAACGAACCATCCCTATGACAGCTCAGAAGACAAGCAGCGGTAAGGGCAAGACGAAGAAGAATAGTGTGCCTGGGAGGAGGACGTGAAGGTCATTAGGAAAGACTGACATGTTTCCGTTTTCTTTTTAGCGGGCGGTGTTGAGAAGTAGGGCGAGTACTCCCTTGCCACTGCTGTCCTTCTCCAGCGCAGTTTTTATTTCGACTTCTTTCACAGGTTCTAATAGAGGTAAATGGGGTTTTCATGGGAGTTTTAATGACTGTTGTGGCAATTCAAGGATTTAAGATCAAGAGCGAATAAAACTTTGATGAGAACACAAAGTAATCGTGTCTCTGGCTTTGAAAAGTGTTGCAGATAGAGAATAAAGCGCTTAAAAGTACTAGTTGGAGTCTTCAAGGGAGTTTTTACGTTTATCTTAGTAATTCAGTAATGATTCTGTATCACATCCGCTACAAACGCAAAAGAGAAAGCGACCCATCATATACATGGCTTGGAAAAAGTGTGTAATTAGAGAACACAGAGTTTAAGAACACGAATGTTAGAGTTTTAAAATATATTTTCAAAAATCAATTACTGATTTAGCAAAAGTTATGCGCTCTCATTCAGTAAAAGCTCAATAAGAACCCGGCTAATAATTCATGGAGCCTCTAAAAGTGTCCGAGCTTGGGAGTGAATTGTTTAAGAATATGAGCCCATAAACCATCACTTTGATATGATAGGTAGAGAAACCTGACGAAGTCCATCCTAGACAACACAAGCAGGAGATAGCACCTCAATACAGGCTAGACAAAAGGTAGCTTTTTTTGTTCACACACACACACACACACACACACACACACACACACACACACACACACACACTATCCACTCTTGCCGGTTAGCAAGGTAACAACTCTCTCTACTCTCTACTCTACCTCTGTACTTATTTTTGAGTGGGGTGAACTGTCGGGGAACCGTCAGGTGGCCAGAGGCTTTTATCGTCAAAGAAGATCATCCCAGTCACTGCATGGCCGGCATTGAGACCATGGACTGTCGAACGTAAGCCAAACTAGTAAACCGTTGCACGCCATCCTGCCGCATGAATATGTGGTGTTAATGTTAATATTTCATAAAGGTGTCAGAAAGCGACACGAAAGATTCATATCATTCAATTAGAGTCGGAAAGTAATATGAATACTTAAAAGGCTGTTATTCCGTGTACAGCTCGTGTGTGTGTGTGTGTGTGTGTGTGTGTGTGTGTGTGTGTGTGTGTGTGTGTGTGTGTGCAGACACTCGCTAGAATTTGGAGAGACAAGCGACTTCTCTTCCCCTCAGGTAATTGTTTAATTAAACCTTGTTTCCTGCGCTTAATGACCCGCCGCCTTAAGCCGTAAGCTCCCTGACAAGGAGTTAAAACTCAGGCATTGCACGAAGACGCATCGGGCGCCACTAGTTCTGAGAGTGGCGTGGCGTGGTGTGGCGTGGCGTGGTGTGACGCAGGGTCGGGCTGTGTGGTGTTGTAGTGGAATGAAGTGGTATGAAAGTATGGTGCAGCTTAGTAGCATGCATGGTTTTACTGTATTGCATGGCGTGGCAGATCAATGTGGCGAGGCGTGGCATGGCGGCAAATCACTCGCTCACCAAAGTCGGATCACACTCCAGACAGCTATGAATGTACAGCATCACTGTCATCATCATCATGAGAAGCTGAGTTATTGTTAATTGTCCAACTTTATGTCTTCTTGCTAAGACGTTATTATCTTCATCCTCTTACACAACCCACTATGACGTTCCTCTCGCCTGTGCTTGTCAATCTTACCACCACCACTACCACCACCACCACCACCAGGACAAAGCTACCATACATTAAAAATCATTGTTTTCCCTCAAGGCGATAAAGTCTTCTTGGTGGTAACTCGAAGAAATACAATTCCGTAACAGCTGTTAATTTGACAGACTCAGCGAAGGAAGACAGAAGGAGAAGGACGGGAGCACCACCACTATCAGTCACCAACACGCGAACTCCACCATCACAGTTTCAATTAACTCGTAACTAACCCAAGGACTCCCAGATCCTTTCGAGGTCTCCCATTTACTTAAAAACGTCTCCCTCACAATTTTCCTTCACGAAAACGCACCTAAATCACTCAAAGACTCTGGACAAGCAAGAATCTCATCAACCATCCGTTTAAATGCGCGTTGCCTTATATTTTAAAAGTAATTCCCTTCACTCCTCACAACCTTTTAGTCTTCAAAGCACGTAAACCTTCCAATAAAACCAGCCAATACATCACATTGCACCAGCCTTACCTTACATAACATGACCTCCATTTCTCCAGCTTCTCTTTCTAGTAAAGTATCATAATGCATCATGCAATTACACGAGAGAAGCCTAACCTAACCTAAGCTAACCCAACCCAACCTAACCTAATATAACTTAACATCACTCGACCTCTCTCCTTTTTTACTCCTTTTCTTCCGGTCCATACCAACAGAAGCTAAACTAACGTAACTTTACATAACAGACCCAGTATTAGTCCCTACCTTCTCTTAATTCCTGCCTTACTCTCCCCCTCCTTACCTAACCCTGCATAACACAACCAATATCAATAACTTACTAACCTTACCTTACATCACCACCTCCAAAACTTCCCTCCTCCCATCCCTTCCCTTCCTTCCCTTCCCTACCAGCATGATACACAACTTCCGCCTTTACTTCTGACCCTAATTTTGCCCAGGCTCTCGATTTGATGCACGACCCGAGAACGACTCAAAATGGCCTCGGAATAACAGGGTCGTCATTTGTCTTGCCGGCAGCCATCCATCACAAGCCTTGCCGCCGTAAATAAGGACTGAGCCTCTTGAACTATCCTGAGGGAGGCGCTGAAGGGAGAGGAGAGACGAGAGGGGAGGGGATGCCTGAGCCGATGACGGGAAAGGAAAGGTGAGGTGAGGAGAAGACGATAACTAAGGGAGGTGATGAAGGAGGAGAAGAGGAAAGGAGAGGAGAGGAGAGAGAATTGAAAGAGGAAGGTGGTGATGAAAGGAGAACAAGGAAAGGAGGCGAGAGGGAGTTGCCAGCGGTGATGAAATGAAGGAAGAGAAGAGAGGAGAGGAGAGGAGAGGAGAGGAGAGGAGAGGAGAGGAAAGGAAAGACGATGAGAAGGGAGAGGTGGACGATCTGGAAAAGGAAAAGAGATGATGGATAAGGAAAGGGGAAATTTTTAAACTTTTGCAAGGAAATGAAGAAAAAAAAAAAGCGATAGTAAAGGAAGTAATAAGAGAAGATGAGAGTTTTGGACAGCGAGAAATGAAGGTTTGACGAAGGAAGATAGAAATGTGGAATGGCTGGAGAGGTTTAAAGTCGAAAAAGAAAATAGACGCGAACATTTAGTGGCGCTACAGATTGAAAGTTGAATAAGAAGCAGTATCCATATCATCACACTTCAGTTGAGGATAAAATTAAAAAGAATGTAAAAAGAATGCATACCTGAAAATGAAAGAAAAGAGGAAAGAAAATGAAAGAAAGAGAGGAAGGAAAAAAGCGATTTGTGTATAATAAAATGCCTCAACAAGATTACCAAAGAAGATAGAAATAGAGAAACAAAATAAAAAAGTAAGTACATTTAACCATAAAACCTAAAAAAAATAGGAGATATATTCAAAAAGAGAGAAAAGGGAAGAACAAGGAAAGGAAAGGAAATGAGGAAAGGAAAATAGAAACTAATACCTTGACGAGCGTAAGGAGAAGAGTAGAGAGGGGAGGGAGGAGGGAGGCACAATTAAGCTGAGTTAGTGGAAGTGGAAATGTGGAAATCTTGGAGGTGGAGGTAAGAGTAATGGAAGGAAAACAGTGGTGGAGAAGAAAGGATGATGGCAAAGGAGTTTCGTTGAGGGATGCGCGTTAAAATGAAGTCATGAAAAGTGGAGGAGTAGGAGGAGCAAATGGAAGAAGCCGAGAAAAAAAAAAGTTAAACACAACTGGGAAGGAAAAGAAGTGAGAGAAAAAAAGTAGTGGAATAATTGTGAGTGATGGAGAGTGGAGCAGTGGAGTTGCAGTGGATTGAGTGGAGTCCTATAACACGTAAGACAATGAAACAAAGGCAGATCAAACAGCAGCAGACATGTTGGGCCTTAGGGGGCTGGATGCGGGGGACTAGACTAAGCATTCAGGGAGAGAAATAGGATAGCATGATAGAAAGAAGGAAGGTGAGAGGAGGAGGAGGAGGAGGAGGAGGAGGAGGAGGAGGAGGAGGAGGAGGAGGAGGAGGAGGAGGAGGAGGAGGAAGAGGAAGAGGAAGAGGAAGAGGAAAAGGAGGAGGAGGAGGAGGAGAAACACATTACTACAAAGGAAATATTGCATCATGGAAGGAATGCGGGAAAAAGAATGTTATGGGATGATAGGAAAGATAGAGAAATGAAAGGTACACACACACAAAATAAATAAATAAGTAAATAAATAAATAAATAGAATAAATAAATAAATAAACCAAAAATATTCATAATGTTCCAAAAAAACTATGTTCTCTCTATACTGTGCACAAGGGCGCTGATTCAATATTAACGAACCTCTCTCTCTCTCTCTCTCTCTCTCTCTCTCTCTCTCTCTCTCTCTCTCTGCCTCCCCTCACCCTCGTGGCACCCTTACCTCGAAGAATTCCTCCCTGCCTCCCTTTACGTGTAGGAGTAATGCAGAGGGAGGCGCCCACATATGCCTACCTGGCCCGCCCTTACCCTGCCTGTACTGCAGTGCGGGGGCGTTGCGCGTTACGAGGCCTGATCATGCAATGCCGTATTTTCCTTCAGCCACAAATGACAAACACCACCAACAATGTCTGACCTTTTACACACCTTTTCCAACCATAAATGACAAGTTATAGAAAAAAAAATTTGGTGTAGTGGATAAGGTGGTGAGCGTGGGATCGAACAGACGTCCACGCGTAGGTTCGAATCCCACAACATACCGCTTGGAAGCTATACCATTTGTGAAGTGGTTTAAATTATCTACATGTCACCATGATACCCAGATTCTAGGCTTGGATGGTGATATGGGCCCTAATATGGGTATTACTATAAATAGAATTGCCTGCGCCAATAATGGGCGGAAGCTGAACAGCGCTTCCCACATATACTCTCCAAGTATGCCTACAGGCGCTAAAGGCCATAACATATATAAAAAAAAACATTCTTAACATTCCAAGGAAGGCGGAGAGCATGACCTTCGACCCACCTGAGCACCTGTGGGCGTTGACATGGCGGCCTATCAGTGGCACCGGCCTCTTCACCTCACGACATGTCATTAAACTTGGTGAATTAAACACGAGGCGCCGCTGATAACATTGACGAGGGTTCTGATAATTCTTTTGTTGAGAGCGACACTCACACGAGGTAATTAGGGACTAACCTGGAGTTCGGAGAAGACACGCACTTTGCCGGACCTCCAAGACCGAGACACAGGCCAACAAAGACCGAGGCCACGACCACGCAGACGCTTTGGAAGTAATTACACGCTACCGTCAGATCGCCAAACCTGCAGCAGAACGTCATTTTTAGCATTTATACATTTGAAAAAAATGAGTAAATGAGCAACAACAAATCTATCGTAAGGGTATAATATAAACTATTTTGAAGTTCATATATGATAGACATTCTTCAACAACAGTTCTCTCCCACAAACAAGTTACGAGTTCATTTTCTGCCAAAAAACTTCACCAGAAAAAAATTAA
>NC_059291.1:4076686-4081686 GCF_017591435.1 Portunus trituberculatus
CGAAGATGAAGAATAAAAAAAAAATATATAAAGATAATAACAAGAAGGAAAAACAATGAGAAGAGCAAGGATGAGGAAAACAAAAACTCAATAAAAAGAAATTTACAATAAAAACAACTGAAGAAAACGGAGAGCCAAAAAATGAAGATAGGGAAAAAGAAAAGAGGGAAAAAAAAGGAAAACATCGAAAAAAAGGAACAGGTGGAAGAGGAAGAGGAAAAAAAAAAGAAATAAAAAATGAGAGTTAAAAATTGACAAAAAAAAAGAGAAAAAGTATAATAAAAAAAATTAAACCAAACAAAAACAAAAGGAAAAAAGTCGAAAAAAAGAGGTGGAAGAGGAAGAGGAAGAGGGGAAAAAAACTAAAAAAATGACAAAAAAAATAACCAAAAAATAACCAAAAAAAAATGAAACCAGGGAAAAATAAAGGAGGGAAAATAACAAAGGGAAAAAAAAGTTGAAAAAAAGGAAGAGGTGGCAGAAGAAGAGGAGAGGAAAACAAAAAATAAATAAATAAAAATGAAAGTAAAGGACTAGAGTTACGAAAGATACAAATAAACCAATGAGTAGAGGAAGCAAATAAAGAAAACACGAGCTTCAAGAGAGAGAGAGAGAGAGAGAGAGAGAGAGAGAGAGAGAGAGACAGGGAGGGAGAGAGACAAAGAAAGAAATAGATGCAAAATTTACTGGATAATGAACTTTAATGAGGCAGCTTAAGTCTCTCTCTCTCTCTCTCTCTCTCTCTCTCTCTCTCTCTCTCTCTCTCTCTAACCTAATTTACCATTACGAAGAGAGAGAGAGAGAGAGAGAGAGAGAGTGTGTGTGTGTGTGTGTGTGTGTGTGTGTGTGTGTGTGTGTGTGTGTGTGTGTGTGTGTGTGTGTGTGTGTGTGTGTGTGTGTGTGTGTGTGTGTGTGTGTGTGTGTGTGGATGGGTGTGTTTACCAATTAGCCTGATTAAGACGAAAGAATAATAATACGATAATATGTGAGAAGGGAAAAACATATTACTAACGACCAGACTAATGAGAGAGAGAGAGAGAGAGAGAGAGAGAGAGAGAGATGTACACCGTTACGTTTTCTCTGGATAAATTCACTTTTTTCTGTCTCTATTAAGTGCAGATACATGTTGTGACGGCAAACAGAAAACGGGACTCATGCCAAACTATAATATTAAAAAAAAAGATGTGCTAAATTATTACTTCTCCTCCTCCTCCTCCTCCTCCTCCTCCTCCTCCTCCTCCTTATTAAGCGCAGCCGCACCTCGCCTCATCATAACAAAAGTTGATCCTCCTCATTCTTCTTCTTCTCCTTCTTCTTCTTCTTTTCCTCTCCTCCTCCTCTTCTTCCTCCACCCGTAACCCACTTCTCCTCCTCCTCCTCCGCAATCTTTAACTTTCTTTTCTTTTATATCCCTTCTCCTCCTCTTAATTTTCCTCCTGTTCCTCATCTTCCTCCTCCTCCTCCTCTTCCTCCTCCTCCTCTTCCTCTTTCTCTTTTTTCTTTCTTTTTATATTTTTTTGTCTCTCCCACTTTCGTTACTCCCACTTTTCGTTACTCCTTCATTATCCTCGTCTCCTTTTGTATCATCTTTTTTTTTCTTTTCGTCTTATCTTCATTATAACTCGTCCTTGTTTGCCAGCATTCCTTTCTTCCTCATAGTTATATATCCTTTCTCTTGTTATTATTTTCCTTACTTCTATTCTTTCATTTTTCTTCCACTCGTCGTCCTCCTTATCTCTTCTCCCTTCCTCCTTGATTCTCTTTTCTCTCTCTCTTTTTTTTTTCTTCCCTCCTCTTCATTTTCAGAGTATTATGTTCTCTACACTCTTATTCATATTTTTCTTCGTGTTTATTCCATTTTTATATATATTATCAGTCCTTCAGTGGAAAAAACTTTACATGGTAATTGTCTTGATGTCTCCATCTGGAAAGAGTTCAAGTCATAGGAAGGAGGAATACAAAAGAAAGTTAGAGAGTTTCAGAGTTTACTAGGGGGAAGCTATGATTGATCTTCTCGTCACCTTTAAGATCGATTACTCAAGCTAAGCGAACGTAACCCAGCTTCATCTAGTCCCTTCAGTAGTAGGACGTGTTTTCATATTCATTCTGCTTACTATTTGGTGATTTTATACACCTTTAGAGATTTATGTGAGTATTAAAATAGTAAAGACTGTGGCCATTAATCTTCTGACCTCCACAGACTTTTCCTAATGTAAATAAAATCGTCTAATCATACCCGAAACTCAAGGTAAAAATGTGTCTCAGTAATGAAGAAGTTAAACGCACACTCAAAAAAAGGAAAGAAAATTAGGAAAGCTCAACGAGAAGCATTTTTAGTTTCCCGAGATGTCTTGATCTATATCTATATCGATTTCTCATTGTTGATTTGCCATATTTCAAATTTTTCTTCTTTTTATTTTTTGCTTTCTTTTTCTTATCTTTTCTTCTGTCTTTTTTCTTTTATTCCTTTTTATATAACAATTATTCACGTTCTCCTCTTTTTTTTCTCCTTTTCATCTTTATCCGTGACGCTACAAAGACAGACACTGCATCAGTCTCCCTCTTCACACACCCGGATTGCAAATATGTATCTGTAGAATATGATCAAAAGAGCAAACGAAAGGAAAAGTTCAAGAAATCACTAAGCCTACACATGGAAGTCCTTGTATGAAGTGTATCTACGTTCACTTATCAACTTGTTCATAAATCTAACATAATTTAATTTTACAACGTGATTAGGGAGTCTAGTTACTATTAACAGATTTCTGTGCGGGGATGAACGAGCATTTTAAAGGGGATGGGCTCTACGATGTCAACTCCATTAATTAAAAAAGTCTTACCTAAAAATAATGAGTGATATAAAACTTCTGACATTATCCTGAGCTCATTTTAATCACGATTATTTTTCACCAACATCCTCTACCCTTCCAGACACACATCCTGGCTACCCTCACTCCTACGTACCAGATTTATTTGGCTTTCATCAGAGTATAGAAAGAAGTACAGAAGCACCGGAGGGAACGAGCGAGGTAACCAGTCCAATATCACCACTAATCCATTATATCAAGACAGAAGCGTGCTGAAAAAAAACGTGACAGCTGCGTTTGTTTTTCTCTAAAGACTCATACTTCTGCGTTTCATTTTACGATATTACACTCTTTTTACTCTAGCCAAGTAGGTAGGCGGAGGCGTAGTGGAAAAGATGGTGAGCGTGGGTTCGAGTCCCACTACATACCGCTTTGAAGCTATGCCATTTGTCTAGTGGTCACCATGCTACCCAGGTTGTGGGTAGTTACACCAAAGATGCACTTGGGTAGTGATATGGGCCCTAATATGGGTACCACTATAAATGAAATTGCCTGCGCCACTAATGGGCGGAAATCTAACAGCGCTTCCCACATATACTCTTCAAGTATGCCTACAGGTGCTATAGGCCATAACGTAAAACATAAATAAATAAATAAAATAAGTGGGTGTCTCTGTACCAGTAATAGCAGACATATTCTTTCTTTTCATTTCTTAACCCAATGATTTTATTGACTCGTGACTCAAGTTGAACACACGTGACGAAACGAGGCAGCATCATGATTGTGATAGTAGTAGTAGTAGTAGTAGTAGTAGTAGTAGTAGTAGCAGTAGTAGTAGTAGTAGTAGTAGTAGAAGTAGTAGAGTAGTAGTAGTAGTAGTAGTAGTAGTAGTAGTAGTAGTAGTAGTAGTAGTAGTAGTAGTAGTAGTAGCAGTAGTAGTAGTAGTAGTAGTAGTAGCAGTAGTAGTAGTAGTAGTAGTAGTAGTAGTAGTAGTAGTAGCAGTAGTAGTAGTAAAAGTAGTTGTGATAGTGGTCGTAGTAGTAGTAGTAGTAGTAGTAGTAGTAGTAGTAGTAGTAGTAGTAGTAGTAATAATAATAGTAGTAATAGCAGTAGTAGTAATTTCTTTTTCTTCATTCATTCGACCACCTATCTATATAACAGAAACATGAGCGTCAGTGCTCATATCATTAAACCACTCATAATAATTATAATCTTGCCATGTAACTTCAATTCACATCATGATCTTACACTTCTTCTAACTGATAATATAACAGGTAGAGGCGTCAGTAAGCAATCAACACTGGAGTACTCTGTCTGGTTCTCTCCGCCGTGTGACTCCAACTTACATCCGATGAGACAAAGCACTTTCAATAACGAACGCCTCGAATGGTCTTTACGCTGACAACATTCCGGTTAATATCAGAAGCTTTTCCTGTTTCAATTTCCTGTTTCATGACTTCTTCCCTCTCATATCCTTTCCCTTTCATACCCTTCTCACTCTCTTTCTCTCTTTTTCTTTTTCTTTTCTTTTTGTTAATTCATTTGTCATTATATTCTCTTCTTCTTTCCTCTTCTTATCTCATCATCTCGCATCATCTTTTTTCCTCTCCTCATTTCATTCATCTTGATTTGCTTCGCCTATCGCTTCACCTCATTATCCACTCCCCTCCTTCCTCTCTCCTCTCTCCTCACCCCAAACTTCCCAACTCTAGCCCTCCTTTACTCTCTCTCTCTCTCTCTCTCTCTCTCTCTCTCTCTCTCTCTCTCTCTCTCTCTCTCTCTCTCTCTCTGCTGTTTACATCAGCCGCCTAGAGTCGACTGCCTCTTGATTTTCGTCACAAATTCACTGCAGTGTCGCGTCTCTTTGGCACACTCTCATGCAATTCATTATTCACGCCATTATTCCTCACTGCCTTTACCGTTACAAGCACTACACACGCACGCACGCACACCCACTCATCCACCCACCCACCCACCCACACCCACACACACACACTCACACACATCTGCATCTGCAAGTAGGCGGGTGTCAGTTGGTGCCAGGTCACTATCAAAGGATTATATACATACGAGATGGAAATTTTAGCCAGTAACTTAACCTTTATGTGCTTTGGCGTTCTTCTGTTTTTTTTTTTTTTGTAGCGAACCTGAGCTGAGTTTGTAAGATTCGAGTGTTAGTGTATCGTTGCTTGA
>NC_059291.1:4086686-4159186 GCF_017591435.1 Portunus trituberculatus
TTGTATGACACCCTAATATTACATCAAGTGCTCAATCTTCATCAGACAGAGGCAGTGATAAAACCAGGTGAAGCGGTATTTACGAGGGGAAGACAGATAACCAGGCAGGAAATATCATTCAAGTCTCCCTCAAAACGACGCACTTATCACCACTCAGAGAAAGAAAACGAAATGGAAAACGGAATGCAATGGGAAGGTGAAATGTAAGGTTGGTTCTTACGTACTCGAAATACTTACAAAAAAGGCTGAAGGATTAAGGGAAAGCAGAGGAGATGTGAGTGTGGCAATTCGTATGAGAAGGAAGGAAGGAAGGAAGGAAGGAGGGGAAGATGAACGAAGAAAAATGAAAGGAAGGAAAGGAGAATCCCGATCGATACCCTGCAGGAGAGAGAGAGAGAGAGAGAGAGAGAGAGAGAGAGAGAGAGAGAGAGAGAGAGAGAGAGAGAGAACTTGGAATAGTTGAAAAAAAAAAAAAGACAGCCTCCTCTTTCTGGAATGAGACAATGGCACTGAACTGTCTAAAGCAGAAGCAGTGTCGGGATGGTAGTGGTGGTGGTGGTGGTGGTAGAGTTGGAGGTGGTGGTGGTGGTGTAAGAGACAGTGCTGATAACAGTGGAGATGAAGAGGCAGTATCTTTTTCTCCCACACGTCTTCCAAATGCATTAGTCACAGAAATGCTACTTACACAATTACTTACAATACTGAAATAGATACTAGTACTTAGATTAATGAAATGAAACTCTGCCCGTCTGGTTTCCTCTTTACATGTGAGGGAGAGCGGCCAAGATGACAACAAACTGGTAAAACGAGCAAAGGAACCCTCATAATTCCTCTCCTCAAAACACACACGTGGGGAGCCAAATGAGAGCCAATTTAGTTTTTGCCTCTCTGTCTCTCTGCCTGTCTGTGTGTCTTTATCCATCTATCTATCTATCTGACTGACTGGCTGCCTGCATGTCTGTTTCTTTGGTTGGGTGACTGGCTGAGTAGTTGTCTGCCTGTCTATATATCTGTCTGTCTGTCTTGGTTTGCTAGCTGGGTGAGTGTTTTTCTGTCTGGCTGGGTGGCTGGCTGGGTGGCTGGCTGAGCACTTATCTATCTGTCTGTCTGTCTATTTGTCTGTTTGTCTGTCTTGCTGGCTGGTGTGCTAGGTGAGTGTCTGTCTGTCTGTCTGTGAATGCCTGTCTGTCTGTATGTCATGCTGGCTGGTTGGCTAGGTGTGTGTCTGTCTGTTTGTTTATCTGTCTATCTGTCTGTTTGGCTGGGTGGCTGGCTGATTGGCTGGCAGTCTTAATTAATATTCTTCCAAAAGAAAAAAGGCAGGAAAAGAAAGATTTACGAGTCTTAGCAACACAAATATTAAAGGCAACCGAGTTCTTGGAAACTATACACTCATACATACACCGTGCTGCACCCACTGCCCAGGAAGTCACCATTACCACCACCACCATCACCACCGCCACCGCCACCGCCGCCATTACCGCCTATACCGCTGAGGACACATAAAACTGTCTTTGGCCTCGAGCTGAGTGAGGCACCATTTCCGTGACTGTTAAATCTAATCTGTGTCCAAGTTGCTGTGCCACGCGCGGGGCCTGGGAGGGAGAGGAGGCGTGAGCTTTAATTCCATTTGGAGCGGATTTAGATACGATTTAATAGAGAGAGAGAGAGAGAGAGAGAGAGAGAGAGAGAGAGAGAGAGAGAGAGAGAGAGAGAGAGAGAGAGAGAGTGTGTGTGTGTGTGTGTGTGTGTACCTCCCGGCGTGCTCATCTTGCAGGGTAGCGCATCACCAGCAGTTCCACCTTCGCTCACTCGGTCCTAACTGGTTCGAATCACTTTCACTTACTCACTCACTCGGTGCTTGTTACGAATCTCCAAACGCCGCTCACAACAAGAAGGCAGGCAGTAGGGATACAATACAATGTATCTAATAAAACGACAGCGCTGACTTGTCTATTAGCACGAGAAACAATTACATCTCAGTAAACGAATTCGGTGGGATGCTGATTTCATAATATATCGTTTGAAAAAATCATATCTAGATATTTTTTTCTCATTTTGCATTCATTTGTTTTAAATTCAATTTCGTCCATGCACTTATTGCTTATTAATTGTTTAAACTTTCAATTATCTTTTATTTCAATTCTTCTGAAATGAAACCTTCATCAATACGAATTTTCATTTGACAGAAATCAAGGCATTTTTCCTAACCTGCATGCTCTTCCTTACTTGTCTGCTCCCTGTCTGCTGGTCAGCAGCCACTCATCACCTCAGCCTCCCGTGACCACAAACAATTCTTTCCCTTCTCTACTGCACAACACGAATCTTCTTAAACTCACTCGGGGCACAACATATCGGTCTACAATGACAAAACACATACCTGAGACCTGATGAAATACGGTGGGCAACACTATCTTCACCAGCTCGTGATGCTACGTAGTTCTGTGGTCAGTGGCCGAGTAACTGCGCAGGACACCGTACTAATTTCAATAAGTTACTCGGAATCAATCAAATGAGATGTTTAAAAGAATACGGCCACAGGGAATCTGAAACAGATTGCATCTCAAAAAACTTAGGTCTTTAAGCGGGTCTCTAAGCGATTTAGATTTCCCTGAAGGTCAAGAGGACGTCAACAAACACTGACAGGCATCAGGAAACTGCGTACTTACACCTAAGATCCGCACATTGCGCAATCGAGTCACAAGTACCAATACACGGGACACTTACCATATGCCTCTGTAAATTAGTCTTGCAGATCGATATGTGAGCATGTACTTGACACTTTAAACACATGAAAGGTTATTTCGATTCATCTGTTAGCTTTATACCATTAATGAAATATTTTAAAGGGCTTTAGCATCAGGGAGAGTATTGTGGAGGGCGTATGTTGTGACGATGTAACAGCCTATAGTTGCCACTTTTTTTATTTTTTTTATTTGCTGTCCGTACAAGGCATCTAAAAACATCCAATTATCGTAATCTGCCATGTAGATTTACTTTTACGGCATTTCGTAGAGACAAAATTCCTCTTAAAAACGTTGAATACTTTTTGATATGAGCAAGGAAAGGTGCCATCAACCGTTCTGCTGTCTTTATATCGCTAGGTAATTTGTACATTGCAAAGTTTTTACTGTGGTATCATAACTGCTTCAAACAAAAAAACTTGGTTAATACATTTCAATTGAAATCTCAGATCTACAAAATGTCTTTCCAGACAAATACAATCTGATTGCTATAAGAGACTCAGCAGTCCGCCAAGGAGGATGTCGTGATGCAACGCGCGTCTTTCCTTCTGTCTAGAAATTAGTGTAACACTTGCCAGACCCATATAGGTACAAAAACAACCCGGTGTAGTTTGACACTGATGTCGGAACTTGACAGGATGTTCAGTGATAATTACAAGTAATTTTACTCCAACCATTTTTTTTTGCCCCTAGACAGTACACAGGAACAAACACAAAGGAGAGATTTCTTTTCTCATTGATCCACAGGCCCAGAACTGACTGGAGTGACTGAAAACAGCTGTTATAGTAGTAGCATAAAATGTTATTCCCTCTCTAAAAATCAGATATAGAACCAACTAAACGGTCTGCATGCACACTGGTGGTGGTGGTGGTGATGGTGGTGGTGGTGCGATCGTGCGAAGCAAATAGCAGCTGCCCGGAAGAGGACATTTGCAGCGA
This sequence comes from Portunus trituberculatus, assembly GCF_017591435.1. Taxonomy (NCBI): domain Eukaryota; kingdom Metazoa; phylum Arthropoda; class Malacostraca; order Decapoda; family Portunidae; genus Portunus; species Portunus trituberculatus. The sequence continues at coordinate 4,090,370 of NC_059291.1, forward strand.
TAAACAAATACACGAGTACGTGGGCAAATATTGGGCTTCGCAATGTACTCGCAACGAAAAATAGCGTGGAGAAATTGTAGTGCAAAAACAATTGAAAAGAAATGTAGAACGTAAAAGTTGGAAATGTCGTTTGTCATCCTGCTAACATTATCTTCCTGTGCTGCGCTACGTATTTCCTTTTTTTCTTCTTTTACGTATATACAGACACATATTTCTCTTTTAAGTGAAATATAGAACGCCAACTCCAAAAACAATTTCCTCAGGTTCATTCCACCAGCTACTGAACAACGGCATCAGTTTCATTAAATTTCCAACATAAATGTGCGGGTTATGTGGCGAAATAGTTAATATGTTTCTGAACCCTTTGTGGTACTGAAGCAGCTTCGGCACACTGACGCTGAGGCATCGGGACGCCTACCATACCTGACGGATTTATTTGTTTCTCTAAAGAAATTCTGATATTCGTATCACTATAGGCATTATCGTTATGTATCTCTCTCTCTCTCTCTCTCTCTCTCTCTCTCTCTCTCTCAACACAAACAGACATCTACCAGACCATCTATGTATTTATCCATCTGGAAGGATGGAGGCTCCGCTACATAAAGGCCCTGTGATGGAGATATTGGGTGCATGGGATACCTCGTTAAAAGCTTACAGGAAATGTAGCCGTGTCCGCCTCCGGGCCGCCAGGTAGTGAGGCGGTGTGGCGGTGCCATGTGTGTGTGTGTGTGTGTGTGTGTGTGTGTGTGTGTGTGTGTGTGTGTGTGTGTGTGTGTGGGGGGGGGGGTAGGCAGTGGTGTTTCATGATACAGGCAGCACAACACACTCATCATTTTAGTACAATGTTGACAGCACTAGTAAAAAATCTGCCACCTCACAAATTTATATCTCAGAACGGATTGCATCGTGATATTTCCAGTGGTGATCTTTTGCTGTTGCCTTTACTACTCAGAACGACAACTATTGTTTCGTACTGATCAAACCTCTCAATACTATACAGCTTTTCTCTACAATCATCTACATTTTTTAACGCTTATTTTCATAGCATAGCAAATTAGACGTATATGATATTCTTTCTTTTTTTAGACCCATGCATTTTCTCATTACATTTAATAAGCGACAACGTTAACAGTAAAAGAGTTAAATACAATAAAACAGGAAAAAATCATGGCTAAGTTGAAGAGTGGGCGATGAGAGGCAATGTCTTGAAGTGCATCATTGGCATGCATGAGGAAGTCAAGGCTCTCTCAGCGCGCCACTCGTCAGCAGCCCCACACAATCCTTAGCTGGTCGTCCGCTGCATCTGTGGACACCCTATGACATGCACCTGGCGGACACGACCACCAGGCAGGACACGGGTACTCAGGCACGAACGCTGAGAAACGTTATCGTGTGTAATGGAACAGTATTGGAATTTGACGCTAAGTTTTGCAGTCTTCTGTTACGAATCGGGCCCCTTATTCCGAAACGCTTTACTCTTTCAGAAGGACTATTCCCAAAAGCCACGGAAATATTCGCCAGCTTTTTGTGGATGTTTTCTCTCCTGATAATGATGTGATGCTTGTTTTCATTGGCATCTTGCAGTCACCCTTGAAAACTGTACACCCACTACACGCTAAAACGTTTGAGAATGTTGGGCCTGTCTGTTCACTATAGTGGATGAGGGAGCGAGGAGGACTTGCTGTTATACATATGAACACTGGGGAATCGAGTCACGACGCAGAAAGACGCTAAAGCTTCCCTCCATCTCAAGCCAAGGCAAAATCCACTGCTCACGATAAAGGGGAATATGATCAAAACATGGAATTGATTTCAGCCTGGTTCGTTTGAATTGCACACAGACGCTTGTAATGCATTTGTTTTATGACCTGATTCCTGCCTCACTCGCCCTCCTTCCGTCTCACATGCTCTCCTGCACCCTCACAGACTTTACTTTCCGGCCTCGCGAGCATATCCCACTACCTATCACATATCCTGCGTCTGATCATACACCCTGACTCACGTACCCAACCCCCCACCACACTGCCACTGCCCCCGAAACCGCTCACCTTCCTTCCACGTCCCTTGCTTAAAAATTCACTAGACACGCATTGAAATTTAGAAACCTGAATATGGCAACACAAACACACACACACACACACACACACACACACACACACACACACACACACACACACACACACACACACACACACACACACACACACACACACACACACACACACACACATCTGCAGTGACATAAGAGACTCCTTCCGGCTTTTAGCAACACGTTCACATGGAAATCCTTTTTGCGTTATATATTGAATAATCTGACACCAAAACCGTATCTCACCTCGGCTGCTGAATCCATTACGCTCTCCACTTGGTAAAAAAATAAACCCAGACTCTCCTATATATTGTGTTGTGTGTTTCCTTATTTAGCTATTCTACTTTTGCTCTGAGTATGTGTGCCATAAGAAAAAACTCAAATTAATAAACGGTACACCATATACGTGAGCATTTTTAAACCTCTCTTCCATGTATATTCATAAATGACTTTTTAACAGGATATACTGAAAATTACCAGGATTTCTGGATGTTGTGCATGTTTTTTAGTGTTAAATTACCGAGAATTCTGTGCCATCAGTGATAGAAATACCACTGAGAACTTGATTTAAGCCCTTCAATACTGGAAGACATTTTTACCTTGAGATTTGTGTATGATTAGACCATTTTATAAACATTAAGAAGGATTTATGGAGGTCAGAAGATTAATGGCCACAGTCTTCACTAAATCAAATCCCCCCACATAAGTTTCTGAAGCTGTATAAAATCACCAAGTGGTAAGCAAAATGAATATGGAAACGCGTCGTGGTACTTGAGAGTTTAATATTTTTGTGCCCTTGGAAGCAATCGATATAAGAAGAAAAATTTTAAGAATACGAGACGCAATACAACCTCTGGCCTAACACTGCTCTACTTATATTACACACACTGGAAACCAAGACTCATTTATCTGATCCCGTTCGTTTTCTTATCGTCCTATGCATTCATCAAATTGAGTGATTGAAAGAACTGTGAACGGATATGATCTTTTCAATGACGTTTTAGTGTTGAAGTTTTTATACGTGTGGGAAAGGGAGAGAGAGAGAGAGAGAGAATGTGTGTGTGTGTGTGTGTGTGTGTGTGTGTGTGTGTGTGTGTGTGTGTGTGTGTGTGTGTGTGTGTGTGTGTGTGTGTTCGTTTGAGTAGGTGGCAGAAGACAAAACTGGAAAAGAAAGAAACAAAAATAAAGGTTAGGGCAAAAGTTATCCTATATCCATCAGCGACCAACCCGTAAGCCTCAAACTTTGACCAAACGATATTTCTTTCCTTTTATATATTTCTGTTTTTTTTTTTTCTGTGTTGCAACTGTCGCTCTCCGATGGTTGTGTTTTGTTGATGGTATTGTTGTGGTAGTGACTTTTGTTGTTGCTGGGGCTGTTGCTGTTGTTCCTGCTGTTGTTATTGTTGTTGGGAAAAATGAAGATACGAAAAAGAAGAAAGATGAAAAGGAAGTGTAGAAAAGGGAAGAGATAGTTATGTTATTTTTGTGGTTTTTATTTATATATTTATTTATTTATTTATTTATTGTATTCTTTATTCTCTGTAGCGTTAAGACTGCTGCAGAAGATCAAATGGGATTAAAATTATCTTACTTTCATGTCACCTAAACAAATCAAAGAAAACAGGAAATATTCTACAGATATTCTACTTAAAAAAAATGAAGTAAGAAATTATAATAACATACGAAAATTAATTAAAAAATTCTGCTGTCTTACTTTCATATCACTTAGACAGAGAAAATAGGAAATATTCTGCAGATACTCCACTTAAAAGAAATAAAAAGAGTAGGGAAAATAATAATAATAATAATAATAAAACACAAAAATGAATAAAAAAAAAATCTCAAAACCTCATCCTTTTTCCATTAACTATCCAAACGTAACTTCCTGACTCGCTAAGTCCTACAATCTCTTCCTAATCTTAACTTTCCCCTCTCTCAACGCACCGTGCTCCTCTCCCGCTCCTTACACACACTAACCACCACCACTACCCCTCCATGAACCCACAGCCTCACCACACCACCTAACCTCTCAAGACCCGATACCCACCAGCAACCTGCACTCACTCACAGGCCGCGGCACCCCTTATCACCTTCTCACAGGGCTGCCAGGAACAAATTTCAGCCATTGGTCAACTCAAGTCCCTCTGTGCCACATTATCAGCCTCGTCTTTGCACACATTCCATCTTCTTGTCTTACAGAGCACAGAGACAAAACACATGCTACACTTTGCTCAGCGTTACAGTCCTCTCTCCTTTCTCACACATCTTTCAGCTTACTCTTCCTCGACACACACGCACGCACGCACATGCAAGCACGCACACACACACACACACACACACACACACACACACACACATGCACGCGACACGTCTCTTCCAGTTCCTGATTTCCGAACTCTCTTATTTCTCCTTCACTTACCCAAACACACACACATGCACATACATTTCTCGTATACACCAGCTCTATTTGCCCACTCCTCACACCCTTACCCGCTACCACTGCCGCTACCTAGCTACAGCCACCACCATTGTGACTCCTGGCGGGGGAATAGGAGGGGAGGGACAAGGGTACGAGTCCCCAGGTTCCTCAGTACGAGTGGACGCTGCCTTCCTGTTGAGTAGCGGCGTGCGTGCTCAACAACAGACCACGACCTCGCAACCTCGAAGTCTCACAGTCTCTCCCTGACTTTCCGCTGTCATGTAACTTTCCTTCCCGGGCTACTTGAAAATAAATGTGCGTGTAATTAACTAAAAAAAAAATAAGAGTTGAATGTCAAAGAAAAAGTACTTGACTTGTGACACTTGACCTGATTCCGGTAAAAAAATATATAAAAAAGATGTGAAGTTAGTTTGGACTTATGTAATGTATGCTGTGTAATGATGATGATGATGATAATGACGATGATGATGATAATGATGATGATGATGATAATGATGATAATGAGGATGATGATGATGATGATGATGATGGTAAAACTAATAACAATAACAAGAGGATGAATAAAAACAAGAACGATAACAAAAAAAAATCAACAGCAACAGCAACAACAACAATAACAACAACAACATAATAAAACTAATAATAAGACAACATACCTTTAAGCCTCAACCTTTGCAACAGCTCAGTGATTGATATCCGCTCCATCGCCGCCCCCCCCCCTCTGAGGCAAGGAAAGCATGATTAAGTTCCGATCTTAACATGCCGGTGCTTTGACAAATAACTCCCTGGTCTAAATGTCTCCCAGGTGACACCACTGCAAACACCAGCAATGCTCCACACCCATCTGTGATATTTGCTCAAACTCATGTATGGAAGGTTTTATGAGGCTGATATCCCTTCCAACCAGAGCAAGCACGATCATCAGCTGACATCATGAGTGTATACAACGCATTATCAATTGTCTTATGATCTATTATTTATCGTATATCTGAAACCTCCAAGTAACTCCGCCTCGCACAGTCCTGCACGATTAGGACATTATCATTCTGCACTTCCATTTTTCTAAGTTAATTATTGCGAGTTTCACGTTTCTTTTGGTAGTATAGGGAAAGAAAGGGCTCACGCTATTCCAGGTAATATTTCAGTGATAAATATTCATCATCAACTTATTTGTTGGCAAAAGAATGTCAATCGTTCACCTCCAATGCGACGATGTTCATATCGGCTCTGAAAATCTTAATAAAATACTATATATTTTTTTTTTAATAATTTCATAACACGGTGATTTTGATTAAGTCTGGCAATAAAGTAAGATCTCATATAATTTTGGCAGGGTGGAAAATATCGACTTACCCAAAATGAACTTATAATAATGATGCAAAACATGAGGCTCTGTTGATATGAGTAAATTGAACTAAAGATCCTTGAGTCACAAAGCTCCTGGCACTTACATATTTTACAAAACAAGTTTCATGGCCATATATCAACAGAAGAATGAATATTCCGTATGCACACAGAATGTTGACTCCTGTGATGCATTAATATTAACATGTGAAGGAAAAATACTCCCCTTACCTGGTCGCTACCTTCAGAACTGCCCTTCATGCTAGGTAATTAATTAATGAGAAAATTATCCAAACTGTCATTAAAGAGAGAAAAAATAGTAATTCTGAAAAATAAAAACACAAGTAAAAGGATAAGCGTTGAAATAAAAGAATGCATTTTCTTTTCGCCATGTTATGAGCTGGCACTGGCATGATCGTACCTCACATCCCTCCCCGTGTCCCTCCCTTCCCAACCTGTGAAAGAAAACTGAATCTCGCAGGCCAAACTCGTATATTGGTAAAGAAGACTCCCTATTAATGATAATGCATTGAGAGAGAGAGAGAGAGAGAGAGAGAGAGAGAGAGAGAGAGAGAGAGAGAGAGAGAGAGAGAGAGAGAGAGAGAGAGAGAGAGCTGAATGTTGCGATAAGGATGAGGGAACGGCGACAGGCTGATAAAGCGGATAAGAGACAGAAAAGGTGATAAATTTGGAATTCTCAACTACAACCACGAAGAGATGAGGGAGGAAACTGAAAGGGAGAAGGGGATGAGAATGGGAGAGGAGGAGAGGCTGAAAAATAGGGAGAGAGGCGGGGAGGTGTGTGGGAAGAGTGTGTGGTAGCGGGTGTGCGTTGGGAGAGCGAGTGAAGAGCAAGGCCGCAAGGACAATGAGTGGGAGGAAAGGATGGAAGCGAATTAGTTACCGAACATTATGGAAGTAAATGAGCTCCGTGTTTGTGTGTTTGCCTGTGTGTTTACCTGCCTGCTGCTCGCTCGTCTGGTAGTTTTGTCTATCTGTCTGTGTGTCTGTCTATTTTCCTGTTTGCCTGCCTGCCTGCTTGCATGTCTGATTCGTTTTCCATGCGTGTGTTTGTGTGTTTGCTTCAGTTTTGTGAGTCTATCTGTCAGTTTTTTTTTTTCTGTATTAGTTATTTTTTATTTGTTAGTCTAAATCTGTGTGTTTGTGTGCCTGTCTGTGAATATGTGTTTCCGAGTCTGTCTGTCTATCTGTCTATCTATCTTCTATCTCCTATCTGCCTTCCTTCCTATCTGCCTATCTATTCGTCCAACTCTCCATTCTCTGTCAAATTATTTTCTTATCCGTCAAACAATCCCTCACTGTCTATCTATCCATTCATCCATCCACTAATCCTTCTCTCTATCCATTTCACTGTTTATCTATCCCTCCAACTATCCATTCTCTGTTTAATCATCCTCCTTATCCGTCGAACCATTCCTCTCTCTGTCTGTCCATCTATCCATCGGTTCACTATTCCTTCTCCTCCTTCTCCCTATCTATCTCACTGTCTATCTATCCCTCCAACTATCCATTCTCTGTTTAATCATCCTCCCTATCGGTCGAACTATCCTTTTCTCTGTCTGTTTATCTGTCCTTCAAGTATCCATTCTCTGTTTAAGTTATTATCCTCCCTATCCGTCAAACAGTCCCTCTCTCTGTCTGTCTATCTACCCATCAGTCCACCAGTCCAGTTCTTCTCTCCGCCCGTCTACCTGTTTGATCAGTCCCGAAACTCGTGAATACAACACGGAGACATCAGAGAGCCGACGCCCAACTAAGTACACATTCCTTCCCTGCAAGTGTGTGGTCGCCCCTCGCCAGGATTGACTAGTTGCTGCTTTGTCCCCGTGCCCTTTGTTTCCTTCCCCAGCCTCTCCTTTGTCCCGCTTCCCTCTGCCTTGGTGACTGCGAGACCCCACTGAGGAAAGAACTTGTGTGTTGATACTAAAATTTATTAAGGTTTCGAATTTTGAAGGGAGAGAGAGAGAGAGAGAGAGAGAGAGAGAGAGAGAGAGAGAGAGAGAGAGAGAGAGAGAGAGAGAGAGAGAGAGAGAGAGAGAGAGAGAGAGAGACAGACAGACAGACAGACAGACAGACAGACAGACAGACAGACAGACAGACAGACAGAGAGAGAGAGAGAGAGAGAGAGAGAGAGAGAGAGAGAGAGAGAGAGAGAGAGAGAGAGAGAGAGAGAGAGAGAGAGAGAGAGAGAGAGAGAGAGAGAGAGAGAGAGTATCGTTATACTCGTAGGTTCACTAGGCATTATTCAGTTCTGACAAGGAAAACAGATGAATAATGTCTTGCTTGTATCACTGAGTTCAGTGTGTGTGTGTGTGTGTGTGTGTGTGTGTGTGTGTGTGTGTGTGTGTGTGTGTGTGTGTGTGTGTGTGTGTGTGTGTGTGTGTGTGTGTGTGTGTGTGTGTGTGTGTGTGTGTGTGTGTGTGTGTGTGTGTGTGTGTGTGCTTTTGGCTGAACTGATTAGCTTATAAAAAAATCAATACTATATTGCTGACAGGGAGTGTAGGAGGAGACAGAGAAGGAAGAGAAAGAGAAGGAGGAGGAGGAGGAGGAGGAGGAGGAGGAGGAGGAGGAGGAGGAGGAGGAGGAGGAGGAGGAGGAGGAGAAGGTAGAAGAGGATGGGCAGAGGAGGCTGGACAGCTGGCACTCCTAACCTGGCACTCGTTGGCAGCTCGCGTCACGCACAGGCTCCCGCGGGATTGCAGTGGCAGGATGTATGCAACTCAGCCCCATGAAGGACCTTGTTAGCCATCATCCCGCTCCGCCACATCTGCCGTCCACTGGCCTTGCAGGACGCCAGTGTGTGCATCCGGCATGTGCAGCGAGACTTGGCGAGACTTTATCGTTTCACTGCTACTCAACTTTTTCTTTAGTCATTTATGTTTATACCACAGCCGCATTGTTCTATAAAAGACACAATTATTCTTCCATTACTTTTTTCCTCTGTTTTGTGCGTGTGTCAATATAAATATATATAATACATTGCCCGCATTCTCTGGAAACGACGAACGCAAATTGGTGGAGGAAAAAAGGCAAAGTTGAGCTTTCTGATTCCACGAATGACTTCAGTAATCTGAGAAGCACCAAACCAATAGGCGATCAGATTAGTATTGCTTGATCTGAGTCTGCGTCTATCAATAGAAAATTCTGAGAAGATTAAATTCTGCCAGGCTCTCAGATTATTCATTCTCAGAGACCCTTGTGTCATGTTCGAATACATTTCTATTTCTGTTATCAATATATTTATTATTTTCATAAGCCCTCTGTTACGCCCAAAAACACATATTCAACACCATTTACAAGACGTGTGGACATGTAAACGAAACAAAATAACTATCGGAAGCACGAGACCATTTTCCTTTTTTCCGCAAACGTCTTTGTTTTGCTAAGTATAAAATTCAACTAAAACAACCATTCAAATGTTCACTAAAGTATTGGAAATCTCAAAAAAATTTAAAAAATCATATGAATCGGGCTTTTCACCTGTTCTTATTTTTGACATGTGTTCTTCGTTGTCTTCTTCTACCGAACCCCATTCCTTCATTACCTACAAAGAGGACGAATGCATGAAGCTGATCAAAGCAAACGTATTCAGACCCCTTATCCTTGGAAGCAGACAGGCAGACGTAACATAAACTTCACTCCAGTGTTTGGTACGCTCTTTTCCCTCTTCCTCCTCCTCCAGGCCTGAAGGTGCGACCCAATTTGCCACTAATGGAGACTCTTCAAGCAGGAGGTGAGTTGATTGCCTCAGGGACGCCATGGAGTGACCCTAATTCGCCCTAACTCACCAGTCACCACAGCAGCTATCACGGGCCCGCTCACCCCTCCATGTCAGCCAACCCCATCACAGCCGTCCGTCACGCCCTCCTCTTACTGGACCTCACACCTACTACTTTCCTTTAGCGCCACCCCGTTGTAATAACTCTAGCGGATCTTGGTAATCCGCGGAGACGTGTGCTGTGATCCGGACCGTGTTTTGTTTACGCGTAGTACAAGGTTTAGGAAAGGGCTGTATCTCGTGTGTGTGTGTGTGTGTGTGTGTGTGTGTGTGTGTGTGTGTGTGTGTGTGTGTGTGTGTGTGTGTGTGTGTGTGTGTGTGTGTGTGTGTGTGTGTGTGAAAAGACTAGTAACTACCCCTACAATCTAGAAAACGCCGAAATGTTTGAGAATATGGTCTCTGCAGGTGTTAGACGAAAGTTCTCATGGGTTTGTTACAGAGTGGATCATGTTTCATACCTTCACTCATGAGGTCAAGGGTGAAGGTGAAAGAATGAGCCCAAGACTGCATCACCTGTGCCACTTGACCCTTCCCCGCCACACACACATGGAAGCCAAGATGAGGAATGCACTTCGTAGACAATTATGAAGCACTACCTGGTACTCTACTCCTTGACACGTACAGTTGCTGCATGTGTGTCTGTGTAGCACCATGTATCGCCTGCTGCCTAATTCTTGTTACGTATTGATCGCCATAAACTCTCTTCCGCTTATTTTCGTTATTCATTTTCCTGGACCAATGCACAGATTATCGTCACCTCAACTCTATTCTTTGTCTCCTCTTTATGAAACTTTTTCTCGGCTGTATTTTTGTTATTTTTGTATGCAAGCCTTTCTCTTCGTGTCTCTATGGTAGAACTACAAAATCAAAGGAAATAAGGAAAGGCAGTCGACCACATGACGGGGAATGCACGGAATGTATGCAAAGTGGCGTTATTAAAAGCATTCCTTCTGTCGTGCCACGCAAGTCAGCCTGTGCAAGACGAAGAAAACGGGTCTCATCCCATGACAAAATACGGTTAGAGTTTTAGGGCCAACAATAGTAATGTCATTCTTTCTTTCCCCCCCCTCCCTCCCATTTCTCTCTCTCTCTCTCTCTCTCTCTCTCTCTCTCTCTCTCTCTCTCTCTAAACCCTTCGTATGCTTTCTACTAATCTTACCCTTCAGACTTCACCCTTCACTACAGAGGACCTGAAGGACAGCGACGTGAGCTTGACCCGATCGAAATACACACATATCTAGAAAACAAACGAATAAAGACGCATTTCCTAGCAAGACAAAGGCACTGAAACACACAACACACCATAATACACACACAGGAATCCTCAACCAAGGGCGTACGCTCATAAAGGGGGGAAAGAACATCGATACCAGTGGAAATATGACATAAATATCTTTCCTGTTCCAGACTCTTGGTGGCGTGCGGATAATAGCACGCTGAGGGAGGGAGGGATCAGGGAGAGCGGGACAGGTAGGAAGGGAATTGAGGGAGGGTGGGCGAGAGGGAGGCGTGTGAGGTGAGGCAGGGTAGTCTTCCTCCATCCTCGCCTCCCTCACAACAGCTTCTGCTCTAGTGTTCCGTCCCGACGCCCGCCGTGTGTCGCGTGGCGGGGTTTGGGCGAGGAGAACGCGGCGGTGGAAGGTGACTCAAGGCAGATAGTAATAGTCCCTCCTGTTTGCTATTCCCCTTCGCCTATTCCCCTTCGCCTTTACACAGATACAAGTTGCCATAGTTCCTCCAGGACGGTGTGGCTTTAGTGCTTACTGTGATGTTCTGGTGTTGTGGTGTTGTGGTGTTACTTCTGTGCTATTTGTTTGTGATCGTTCTTCAAGTTACCGTTGTTATTTGTCTTTACACGTGTACAAGTTACCGTCGCTACTTCAAAACGAGAAGTGGCGCTTAAGTTACAGTGTTGTGGTGTCTTTTGTCTTTCCTGTCTGTGGTCGTTCTTCCAGCTGCCCTTTTCTTTGATTTACTCTTTTGTCACGGATACATGTTCCTGCAAGACGACACGTGATGCTGTTTTTTTTTTTCTGAATTGTTAGTGTTGTGGTGCTTACTTTGTGTTCCTTACAGTTTACTATGATTCTTTTTATATTACTGTTCACACTCACCTATTTCATGAGTACAAGTTGTTATCATGAAACGTGACACTAGTTATTGTCGTTACTGTGCTGTGAAGTTAATTTCTCGATAAATCTTTACGTCACTCACATCATTCAACATCATCACTGTAAAAACGTAACATAAACTCCGTGACCATTATTTTGTTTACCTTTTGTCTGCTGTCAGCGATGGTTCCACACTTAACACACCTCTAATCATCTACACTCCTACAGTACCTAAACAAGTCTCCTCTTTATGAAACTTTTCTCACCCCGTATTTTTGTTATTTCTTTTAAGCAGCCTTTCTCTTCGTGTCTCTATGATAGAACTACGAAAATAACGGATGGAAGGAGAGGAAGTCAAGCAAATGACCGGGAATGCACGGAATGTATGCATACCTAAACCTTCCTAAATACATAACATAACCATTTTCCCTCATCTCACGGTATCATACCTCTAGTTTCGTGTCCCTATGTACTGGAATAACATCCCTTTGAAATCATGTGTTATATCGTCAGCGTCATACCTCAAGTTTCGTATCGCATATGCTGGAATGATTGTCTACTACGTGTTATTGAGGACAGTGAAGGGAAGTGCGAGGGGAAGTGAGAGGGGAAGCGTGAGATCTCGTGTGTGATACAGCGCTAAATGGGCCAGCCAGGTGATGGGGAGATAACACCTGTGCGATGAGGCGATACTGGCGGCGGTGTAGCAAGTGACGCGGCAGTGAGGTGGTCGTGGTGGACGGTAAGGGTTGGTGGTGGTGTGGCTCTACTGACGGTGGTGGTGGTGATGATGGTAGTGGTGGTGGTGGTGAAGTTATGCAACAATATTGAATACAGTTATCTGAGATCAACTTTCGGAGTGGGTTGAGAGAGAGAGAGAGAGAGAGAGAGAGAGAGAGAGACGTACAAGCACATCTATACAAATACACGCGAAACACACAACGATACACATTTTAACCAACACATCCAAATCTTTCGAAACTTAATTAGCTACCATCTATATTGAAAACAACAGAGAAATCGTACCATAAAATTAAATAGTAAAATATAATGTCAAGTCTCAAGTCTCTCTATTTATATTTCAAGTTCTCATGTATCTTTCAGCGCACCAGGAACAGCAACAGCACCAACAGTATGGCGGGATCAAATTCCTTAGCCAAAACTAAATGACATTAGATTCTTCATCCCTCATCACCTGTCGTCAAAAAAAAGGTAAATTTGGTCATTGGATTGTCTTATTTTTTGCATATGCTGTTTTATTGTTTTTTTTATTTATGTTCTTACTAGTGTTTTATGTAAGATAATTCTCTCTCTCTCTCTCTCTCTCTCTCTCTCTCTCTCTCTCTCTCTCTCTCTCTCTCTCTCTCTCTCTCTCTCTCTCTTGCATGTTTTCGTGTCACCGATATTTCGTCAATCCTACACTCATCCCTCTCCTCTCCCACTCCCTCTTCCTCCCTCCGTCCTCCTCCTCCTCCACCACTCTCCAGTCCCCCTCTTCTTCCTCTCCCCCATTCCAGTCTGAACCAATATCTCACCCTCGAAACTGACCTCCTTTCCTACTTTTCCAGCCTGAGTTGACCTAGATCACGTTTCCTTGCCTTCTTTCCCATCGCTTTCTCATGATTCCCTTCCCTGTCCATGACCTCTCTCCTTACAATGCTTATTCTTTCTTTCCTATCCTCCTTTATTTGCTCCTTCTATTTTTTCCTTCTTTCTCTTTCCTCCTTCCACATCTGCGATTTTTCTCTCTCTCTTGTTTCATTTTTTTTTCATTTTTATTAGTTCCTTGTTTCCCTTTTTATCTTGTTTCCTCTCCTTCCGTATTCCGTTCTTCAATTTTTTTTATTTATCGCTTCCCTCCTTCCATATCTTATTTTTTTCTTTTCCTCCTTCATTTCTTCCTTCCTTATATACTTCACTTTCTCATTTTTACTGTTTTACTCCCTCATTCCTTCCTTCTTTCCTTCCTTCCCTCCTTTCTTCCTTGCCTTTCACTCTCCTCCTACTCATCCTCCTTATCTACTTCCTTCCTTCCCTCTTCCTCGCCCTACGCTCTTTCTTTCACCTTTCTCGTATCCTGACTCTCGTTTTCTCCCCGAACACTAGCCTTCTATTTCTAGCCTGACTAAATTACCAGATCCATGCTTTCCTCCCTTCCCTTCCCTAACGTTCTAACCACACGTTCTAACATATTCCTAACTGTTAACGCTCTAATCCCTCTCAGTTCCTACCCCCTTGCATTCCTAACATAGCTGAGTCTCCGCCACCTCTTTGTCCCCATCAGACGCCATGAGGTTCGGCTCGGCGGGAGAGGAAAGCGGGGATTACTGCAGCCTCCGTGACGTCCACCTGGCACACTATTTCTCACGAACTGATGTCATCAATCACCTTATCAATATGGGTCTGGTGAGTGTGTGTGTGTGTGTGTGTGTGTGTGTGTGTGTGTGTGTGTGTGTGTGTGTGTGTGTGTGTGTGTGTGTGTGTGTGTGTGTGTGTGTGTGTGTGTGTGTGTGTGTGTGTGTGTGTGTGTGTGTGTGTGTGTGTGTGTGTGTGTGTGTGTGTGTGTGTGTGTGTGTGTGTGTGTGTGTGTGTGTGTGTGTGTGTGTGTGTGTGTGTAGTGGAGAGTTTAGGTGTAATGATGAATGTCAGGTGTGGATTGGACTTGTGTACTGAATCTACATGCACTTACACTTGAACACACACGTACAGACACACACACACACACACACACACACACACACACACACACACACACACACACACACACACACACACACACACACACACACACACACACACACACACACACACACACACCAAAATTAAAGAGCCCGTCTATTCCTCCTCCTCTTCCTTCCTTCTCTTTTCTTCTTTCTCCTTCTCTTCCTCCTTCTCCTCCTCCTCCACCTCCTCCTCCTCCTCCTCCTCCTCCTCTTCACCTGGCCAGGTAATCAATACAATGTCCCTTGACCCAACTTACCAGAGTCTGTCCCTCCCTCTCCCTCTCTCCCTCATTACACGTGCCCTCTCCTCTCCAGGATACACACACACACACACACACACACACACACACACAGGGACCCTCCTTCATGAAGTGCCAAATGCGCAAAAAGTCACCCTTCTTTCGTTACTTCCTCGTCTTTCCCTTCCTCTTTCGTCTTCGTCTTCCTTCCTCTCTGCCTTCCTTACTTCCTTCCTTTCTTCCTTCCTTCCTTCCTCTCCCTGTCGACCTAGAGGTTTTAGTTTTTCTCTTTTTTTTTATTCTCTCTCTCTCTCTCTCTCTCTCTCTCTCTCTCTCTCTCTCTCTCTCTCTCTCTCTCTCTCTCATTGGTGCGGCTTAGTCTGTTGTTACTGCCCCTTCCCTCCAGTTCCTCCTCCTCCTCCTCCTCCTCCTCTTCCTTCTCCTCCTCCTCCCTTCCTTCCTTCAATATATCCAAAGCTGGCATTGATTGGACCCTTCCTCCCTCATGACTCCTCCTCCTCCTCCTCCTCCTCCTCCTCCTCCTCCTCCTCCTCCTACTCTTCCTCCTTCTTATTCTTATTTTTCTTTTCCCATTCCTTTATACGTCATTCGTTCCTTTTGTTCATCTATCTCACTTCTTTTTCTTTCTTTGTTATATTCTTATCCATTTTCTTTACCCTGAACTTTTCTTTTCTTATATTATATTATTCTCTCTCCTTTATCTTTATTTTTTCCTCTTATTCTTCTTGTGTGTGTGTGTGTGTGTGTTCTTTTCCTGTCTGCTGGTTTGTCTATTTGCCTAGCTGTCTTTCTACTTGTCCGTCTCTCTCTCTCTCTCTCTCTCTCTCTCTCTCTCTCTCTCTCTCTCTCTCTCTCTCTCTCTCTCTCTTACCACCACCACCACCACCGCCTCACTAATAATCTTCCACAGCAACAGTAAACGGCCTCCTTCGTCCCTCTCCATTACTACCAAGGGATACGTTCCACTGACCCACGACCCTGACAGGTGGTTACATCACACGCTCACCCTGACACTCGTTCCCTCTCTCCTTGACACCCTGACGGACATGCAAGCTCCCCATTACAGGATTCTGGGCAGTTCATTGGTGTTCAGGGGTTTTCTTGTCTTATCGTACGTAGTTTCAAAGGTTCTAATTGATGTTGGGGTTTTTAAGGGGTTTTTTATGGTTTTAGGGTTTGTTTGGCATGAGTTTCTCACCTTCAGTGGTTTTAATAGTATTATAAGAACTTTATTTGGGTTATCAAGAGTGATTTTGTGATTTTGCTGATACATCTATCTTTCTATCTATCTATCTAATATTTTATCCTTCATTTTAACTATGTACCCATTTATCTCTCTATCTATCTATCTATCTATCTATCTATTCATCTATCTTTTTATTCATTTATTTTTTATTTATCAATCAATCAATCTATTTATCTATCTATCTGACAACCTATCTATATACCTATCTATCTATCTTTCTATCTATCTAGCATTTTATCCTTCAATCTAGCTATGTATTTATTTATCTATCTAGCTATCCATCTATCTGATATATTATCCTTCACTTTAGCTATGTATCCATTTATCTATCTATCTATCTATCTATCTATCTATCTATCTAACTATCTATCAATTTCCACAGGTGCGGCGGACAGGGGAGGTGGTGTCGGAGAAGGAATGGCGGCGGGCACACGCGAGGCAGCAACGGGAGGAGAGGGAGAGGGAGAAGGAGATGCACAGGAAGAGGCTGCAGGAGGCGGAGGAAGCGTCTAGGAGGAGAATCACGGAGAAGATCAGGAGAAAGGAGGTGAGGAGACGTGCCCAACCGCCATGTACCTCTGCACCTCTGACCTTTACTGAGAGAGAACGTGAGGTGGGGAGGGAAGGAGGGGGTGATGAGGAGGGAAAAGTAAAGGGAGGAGGGGAGGTATTCTATTTTAGCTCATGTGTTTTTAGCTTCTTGGTGGTGGTGGTGGTGGTGGTGGTGGTTATCTTGCTTTTATTTACCCTCTCAAGGTCGAGTCTTCATTTTCCTTCAGGGAGTCAAAAACAAAGGGTCATTTTCTAGATGTTCTCATACAGGGGATGGGTGAGCACTGTAAGGAAGGTTATTGTCTCCTTATATCATGTGTGTGTGTGTGTGTTTGCAGAGTCACTACCGCCCACTACTCCCAGACCCGCCACTTCGCAAAACACTTTTATCTTCTCTGTGGTGCTGTTTATCCTCATCTCCAGCTCATCCTCAGCACTAACACTCTTTCCTACTCTCATTACCTAGTCTTTTTTTTTTCCTTCTCACCTCTTTCGTTCTTTTCTCTCCCATTCTCTTCCTTCTTTTCCTTGCCTTAATTTCACTCATTCATTTCATTCCGTCCTTTTCTCCATTTGTAGTGTCCATATTTTATCTAATTCCCTTCCCTTTCTTCTCTTTTCTGTGTATATCCTTTTCTTTCTCACTAGCCAAAAGTTTATTTTTTCTCGCTGTCTCCCTTTCCTTTCCTTCTCTACTTGCTTCTCATTTCTAGTAAGTTTTCCCTTCCTTTCGTTTATCTCTCCTCTCCTCTCTTTCTTCCTTCCTTCCTTGTCCCTCCGCAAACTCATAACTTTCTTTACCTCCTTTTAATACCTTGTTTCCTTTCCTACATTTCCTCAAATAAGAACACCGAGCTCCTTTACTCCCTCCATAGATAAAATCCCTAACATTCTTGACCTCACCTTCCTCCCCTCTTTCCAGTCCCACTCTTTGTCATATTAGAGTGGAGCAAACATAATGAAACAATCAATTAGTCAGTCAGTCAATCAGTCAATTAGTCAGTCAGACAGTCAGTCAGTCAGCCAGTCAATCAGTCTCCAGCCACGCCCCTCCCCAGGCTCGCAGATCGCTGAGAGCGGCGTTAGAAGGGGAGTGGCAGCGTCTGTATATCCTGCAGGACTCTCAAGGGAATCCTGCGAGGCATCCTGACCCTCCCCACCCCCAACAGGATGCCGAGGGCGCCAGGGAAGACACAGGCCAACGGCAGGTGAGGCGCGTTAGGCGGGGGAGAAGTAAAGGTGAGATTTGAGACGAGAAAGGAGGTACACGTCAGGAATTAGAGAGATGGTGATTGTTGCGAGAGGATGGAAAGATATGTATGAGTAAATGGTGTAGAGAAAAGACGAAAGGTGATGATGGGAAATAAGATACCATTCTTGTGTAAGGGAAGACAAAAAGATGAAGTTTGAGAGAAGAGAAACACACGCGCGAAATTAAAGGGAAGAGATGGTGATGGTTACGGAAATAAAAAAAAGATATGTGATAGTAAATGGTGTAAAAGAAAGAGATAAAAGTGATGATGGGAGATAAGAAGAAATCCTTGTGGGAAAGAATAAAAGGTGAAGTTTGAGAGAAGTGAAAACAGGACGTAAAAGCGAGAGAAAGAAAAAGAGAGAAAGAGGAATAAAAAGGAAAAGAAAAATCGAAAAACCTTGTAGTAGAAAAGAACAAAAAGGTGACACTCAGAGTTACATAAAAAGTGAAAAGTGAAGGTTTAAACGATGATTAAAGAATAAGACAAGAAAATAAAAAAATGTATATGAGAGATCAATAAGTTGTTTTTGAAGTAACTCAGAAAGAACTGACAAGTGGCGATGATAGGGAAAAATAACTAAAAAAATTAAATAACGCAAAGAACAGAGAGAGAGAGAGAGAGAGAGAGAGAGAGAGAGAGAGAGAGAGAGAATGATGATGACGATGATAACTATAATGATGACTTTTGATGAGGATAATGACAAAAAAAAAAAAAAAAAGTCCTTGTAAATATATAAAAACGGGAAACTTTGAAGACAGAACACAAAAAGTGAGGAAATAAAAAAGAAAAGAAAGAAAGACAGAAAAGCACAGAAAGAAGAAAGAAAGAAAGAAAGAAAGAAAGAAAGAAAAAAAAAACAAAAAAGGAATGAATGAAGAATAGTTTGAAGACAAAAAAAAATGAAAGAAATAAAAAAAAAGAAACACAGAAAGAAAGAAAAGAAAGAAAGAGACGAAACAAAGAAAGGAATGAATGAAGAATGGAAACAAGCAAAATAGAAAAAAAAGAGACAGTAAAAAAGAACAAAGAAAAGAATTACAAAAGAGAACACATAATGATGCAAGGGGGAAAAAAGTGACGTCGGTAAATCAAAGGAGGGAAAAAAAACAAAAAAGGGAAAACTTGACAGGTAAAAACAGGGGAAAAATGATTATGAGGAAGGGATTTGGTGAGGACACATATTGGAGGCGGTGAAGGAGTGAGGGAGGAGAGGAGGGGAGAGTGGAAATGAGGGAGGTAATAAGGGAGAGTGGAGGAAGGGAAAACAGGGAGGAAAAAACACAGATAAACGAAAGAAATTGGAAAGAAAGGATAGAGAGAAAACAGTGAAGGGAAAAGGGAAAAAAGAGAGGAAGTGAAATATACAAGTATGGAAACAGAGAAATGGGAAGATAAAAAGAGAAGAAGGAAAGGCGAACCAGAAAGGTGAAAAATAGGAAAGATGAATAAATAGGAGAAAAAGAAAAGAACAAATAAAGATAAACACAAGAAAAACGAGAAGGAGGAAATAAACAAAATCGAAGAGAACATAGAGAAAGAGAAAAAAAGAAGGAGAAATGAGAGAGAGAGAGAGAGAGAGAGAGAGAGAGAGAGAGAGAGAGAGAGAGAGAGAGAGAGAGAGAGAGAGAGAGAGAGAGAGAGAGAAAGGCGAGAAGATGTGTGGATCGGGTGAAGGGAAACAGGAGTGGATAAGACTGAGGGGTTGTGGCGACGTGGTGGAGGTGGTGGGTGGAGGAAGGAGGTGGAGAGGTGGAGAGGCGGAGAGGTGAAGGCCAGAGCGTGCATGCAATTCCCACACCACAGCCTTGTCTTATTTTAGCGGGATGATCTTTTTTTGCTGTAATGCCAACACACACACACACACACACACACACACACACACACACACACACACACACACACACACACAGAGAGAGAGAGAGAGAGAGAGAGAGAGAGAGAGAGAGAGAGAGAGAGACGCCTACACACACAGACACAGACAGGAGACAAACACACATGACGTTAAACAAATAAACATTCTCTCTCTCTCTCTCTCTCTCTCTCTCTCTCTCTCTATCTATCTATCTATCTATCTATCTATCTATCTATCTATCTATCTATCTATCTATCTATCTATCTCTCTCTCTCTCTCTCTCTCTCTCTCTCTCTCTCTCTCTCTCTCTCTCTCTCTCTCTCTCTCTCTCTCTCTCTCTCTCTCACACACACACACACACACACACACACACACACACACACTCACACGTTTTCTCCTTCAGTCCTCAGAGGAGGGTGGCGTTCTTCACTTCGACATCGTGTGGAACTACCGCCCCGTCAGCAGCACCACTGAGGGCGCCACCTCCAGCGGTACACCCAGAGCCTCCGACAGCAGTTCCGGGGGCCAACCTGGAGTGAGCCGCCACCGGGGATCCACGCCTGACAGTAAGTTCCTTCCCAATACACACTGCTGATCCTTGTACTCACACTCCTCCCCCCCCTACCGAGGAGATAATATGGGAGGGGGGGGTGAAGGGGAAGCCAAATTACCCCTGGAGCGTGAGACTCTCCCTCGCTTTATAGGCTCCAGGGAAGCTTTATCTTGGGTTAAGCCGTTGTAATTTAGGTCTTTAAATGTGGCTTTGTAATGTAGCGGATCCCAAGGGTTCCTTCTGATACAGGAAGTCTTGTCTCTTTGTCTCTTTCAATACGAGAGGAATATGTCAAAAGCTTTCATTGAAATCGAAGCACAGGGATCTTTACTTATTGTGGATATTGATGCTAGAATATTTGTAATCTTCATATATTCTTTTTTGCAGGTTATGTATTTAGCTAACTCGAAAAGGTCAATTGGGTTAGTCCTTCAGATTTTATTAGTTGATGCTAGAATATTTATAATCTTCATATATTCTTTTTTTTTGCAGGTAACATATTTAGCTTACTCGAAAAGATCACTTGAGTCACTCCTTCAGATATTATTAGGAAAATATGTCACACTTCATAGACTTGCAATCGTCTAATGAAGTGACTCCCCAAAACACTTGGCGCGTATCTCCCCCTCCGCAGTCTAAATAACCGTAGCTTATCATATTCTGCTTGTCTATTACTAAGTTCCCTTCCTTACCTTCAAGCCATCACTCTACTGGACCCTCGAAATTTAAAAGATTCCAGCACGAAATGAAGGAAGTGATGACACCGGTTACCTTCCTTCACTCACCACTAGATGGCAGTGACAACTTGAACCGTACAAAAGAAACGAGGAATGCGTCTTCACTGCTGACAAACGCATCTTTCCTCAGTCACTAACCACTGAGACATACATACATTCACTTCTACAACCACCAAACATCATACGAACAAGATACTGCAAAATACATCCTTTTCTTATCCACTTATTGCTTGTATACGTTTATAAAGACTGCATGGATTGTCTTTAGTGCTGTGAATTGTTGCTTATCGTAGAGAAAAGCGTTAAGAATCTCTGGACACTGAACGCATTTCCTGTCCAACAAACTTATGATGTCGAACGTGCTGCTAACTTCTATTCACCTCACGCACGTACTAGTGGCGTGAAGCACTCCTCTCTAGTAAAGTGGGTGTTGTTACAGTGGATAACTTTTTTACATCTGGAGGGAGGACACTTCTCAAGACGCAATACTTCGTCTTAATGAAATCGGATGCAGACATGATAGTAGGTGATGTAGTTCGGGTGTGTATGTTATAAATCTGTGAGCTTGTGAGGGAATGAATGGTGTGTGTGTGTGTGTGTGTGTGTGTGTGTGTATTTTGTCACATAAGTTACTGATTTGTTTCCAGAATTCCTGCAGAAGGGGAGGGCGCGTGGCCGGCAGCGCGTGGTGGGGGAGCCGTACGTGGCGTCCCTGGGGCCTAATCCTTCCCCGCGCTACCTTCACATCCTCCGCCCCACCAACAACTGCAGGGAGGTGCGCACGCAGCTCATCTGTCGCTATTGATCATGCTTGAACAAGTTTACCTGCATGACTACATGATTTTTTTTTACTTTTCGTTTTCTTTTCCCGAGTCATTACAGTTAATTTTTTCTTCCGTTATTTACTATTGGTGAAATGCTCCTGTCCAATCCGGTAAGAATATAAGAGGGATGCGGTAAAGAAATGTGGCAAAAACATGAGCTTTCAGCGAAAAGTTGCTATTACATTTTCCAGAATATAGAGCTAAACATTGTTCCCCTGAGACGCGTGTGGCGCGGCTGTGGTGTGGCGGCCCGGGCACACCACAGCCCCGCGTGAGGCGTGTGGTCGATATACTAAGCTTCAATGTTCACTCCTGTCGCAGGTGTGGGCGAGATTGTGCCCCCCGCAGCCTGAGTCCAGCCGTCTGCCCCGCCCTGCGCCTTCATCGCCCCCACACATGCGACTGGTGTACGCGGGGGGAGGCGCGCCTTGCCCGACGCCCACCCACCTGGTCCTCAGACAACAGCCAGCGGGATCCCACAACGTGACTGTGTTCCAAGGAACGGTGTGTGTTGGAGGTGTGTCTCCTGCCGCACCCCTCCCTGCCCTGTAAACCTATTGAGGCTGTGTTGTTCAGGGAAGCTATCATAACATTGGCAACACTTCACACTTCACTAAAAACTTGCTGAAAACCATGAACTGTACAACACAGACCTTGTGACCTTTGTCTCTTGTAGATGAGATCAACATCATCTCCATGAGGCGCGCCAACTTTCCCTTCTCAGTCACCATCTACGAGAACGGCGTATCCACAGGAAGACTGAGTGCTTGCTGTGAGCACCGCTACGCCAAGGGCAGCCGTCTTGGCGGGCGCTCCGGACACCTCAGGGTTCTCGAGATCACGGGAGGAGAGCCCTGCCTCAGGTAGGCATTCTTGATGTGACGCGTGTCTCATCTCTCTCCTATTGGTGCTGAGGTCACCAAGTCCAAGGCCATTCATTCAAGATACCATTGTTTGAAGCAGCAACAAGCTGTCATTGCGCATCAAGTGAACGGGACAGTAGTGATGCCTGTCCTTCCCCTGCCAGGTGTCAGCTGCGGGTGGTGGAGAAGCGCCACAAAGCTCGCCGCCGCGTCCACTATAAGAAGACCAAAGAAATCATCTCTGTGAACAGTGACCACCCTGCCTACACTCCACCCGAAACAGGTACCACGCCTCTCTTTCTGGTGGAACGCGTAGCATACTAATACTGTGTTAACCCGTCATGTAACTCTTCCCATGTGTGTCTTGCAGGGAGTGAGGTCAGCAGCACCGGAGAGGGCAGCAGCAGCGGCACCCAGGAAGAGCAAGCCTCTGATGAACCTAAGAGCAGCGACAGCGACATGGACTCCCCGTCGCCCACGTCCTCCAACCACCTGAGCCTGCCTGAGGAGCAACATTCGCCCACCGCACGCAGACGCCACATCTCAAGTGACTCCTGCAATGGCCCCTCTGACCAGGAGGTGGCGGAGGTCCTTGGGGTGGGAACAATTACGAAGGAACAGCATGGAGAGGACACATTAGAGGAAACAGCACTCACCACACTTCGACCTGCAGAGGATATTGATGCGGGCGAGAGGAACAGCTGGGAGGAGACAATGAGTGGCGATGACGATAACCAAGAAAGTCTTCCCAGGCAACCCGCATCGAACAATGATTATGAGCCTAGTCCCTCCCACCAGGTGAAGGCCATGTCTGAGAGTGACTCCGTCCAGGCCGCCACCACTGAGGTACCTCCTCTCCTTGCCTCCTATTCCTATGGGAGTTCCTGGGAGGAGGAGGAGGAGGAAGATAATGATAAGGAGGAGCAGGAGGAAGAGGATGCGGATGAGGAAGAGGATGAAAACGATAAAGAGCAGCAGAATGAGGAGGTTGCGAATGAGGAGGAGCAGGAGCAAAATGATAAAGAGGAGCAGGAAGAGGAGGAAGAGGAGGAATATAACGATAAAGAGGAGCAGGAGGAAGAGGATGTAGAGGAGGAAGAGGAGGTAGTGGATTACGGAAACGAAGAAGACGAAGAAATAGAGGAAGAACAAGATGAAGAGGAGACGGAGGAAGAAGAAGAGAAGAAGGAGGAGGAGGAGGAAGATGATGAAGGTACCATCACAAGCGACAAAGAAGATGAAAACAATAAGAACGCAGGAGGAACAAGTGAGGACAGTGACTCGGGACCGGGACGGGAAGCTGAAACGAGTCATCCATCACTATCAGGGGCACGAGACACTGATGATGACGCTGAAGACCACACCAAGGGAGGGGATGACGAAGAAACGACTGCAGCTATCGGGGAAAAGGACGAGGACGAGATAGAGGAGGTAGAAGACGACGATGACGAAGACGAGGAGGACGAGGATCTAGACGAGGATGAAGACGAGGGAGAAGATTTAGGGAAGAGAAGTGATGAGAATTCAGTGGAGGAAGAACTAAATGGTGAATCTGACATTGTAAGTCTGTCTATTAGCGAGGCAGGCAGCATTAAAGAGGGGTGAATGAGAGAGAGAGAGAGAGAGAGAGAGAGAGAGAGAGAGAGAGAGAGAGAGAGAGAGAGAGAGAGAGAGAGTAGTGCATAATGAACTGACAAACCAACATACAGAGGTGTCAGAGGCTTCACCATCCCTCACTGTCACACGCAGGCCAGGTGAATGACGTGCCACTTTAAAACCACGTAAAAAACAACCACTTGCCGAAGGTCACGCGGCAACACAACACACTAACACTCTCCATGCACACACACGCCGCGCCCGCAACACACCGCCCCTCAGATGTAGTTAAAGCAGAAGGTCATGCTTTACTGTACGCTGTTCAGGTACACCGTATATCCTGCCATATAAGACGCACTTGAAAAAAAATCGAAAATCATCCTGTCCATTACGCCAGTATTCAGAAACTCACCACGACAGTTTTCCAAGGCCACAGAGACAACTAACAGGATTTACAAAACAGTTTCTCCTAATAATAATCTAGAAATCTCTTTAATTCATCACCGGAACCATAAAAATGCCTTTAAAAACATGAAAATCTTCATCTAAAGCCTTTGAAAAGTAATGATGGGGAGAGAGCAAAGCCTTTAAGAATACTGGACTTATTCCCGCGAGATTATTATTAAAGGTAATTTCAAGTCATAGGTGCGTTTTCATACTCCAGTGCGTCTTATATGGAGGGAAATATGGTGCATCCTTACAGTATACTTGCAATGGGCGCTATACACACCCTACATTGCCTTTTACAATATATTTACAGAGCACCTCAATACACCTTACAATAGATACCACGCACAACACACACTGCGCAAGTATAGCGTCATGACAATACAAGTACTACAGATGCCTCAGAATGTGTCGATATGATGTATACATGCTACGATATTCAGTGCACCATACTCCACCACCTACATCTTCACTGCATTACACAAATCACGCTGGCGGTGCAAGCAGGGTGTAGTCAGAAGATTTACGCCTCGTCATCTCTCTCTTATATTTTCCACTGTCTTATTATACAGATATTTCTTTTAAAGTTATTGCTCTTCTGACCTCGTTATCCACATGCTTCACCTTGCTTCACATTGCTTCATCCTCCCCATTGCGTGTCCTCTCCGCATTATAAATTCTACTTACTTTTAAGCAATTCTTGTTCCTTTTACGTATGAAAAACGAATACCAAAGCAGAAAACAACTTCCCAGTTTGCATCTTTAGCTCCTTTTCTCTTTTAAACTTCAGATTATTCAATACATACAAAGTCAGAGCAGTTTCAGCACCACATAGTTAGTTTTCTTCATGAGGAGACCCATACAATTCAGTTCAGTCCCCAACAAGAGAATGAGGATCACATCCCCTCTCGCCGTGGCCACATCCCTGCTACACCACTGCACTGCCTTGAAGGTCACGAAGGTCACGCCACAACGACCTCGTGACGCTTAAGTCAGACGCCGCCAAGATGTCACCATACACGCAATGAACGAACGAGGCACGCATTCCAAGGACACTCACTGCCAGTACACTTCTCTTTCTCTTGTTAACATTTTTGCTTCTATTTTTCTTTTTTTTTCTGGAATATCACTGGAGCAAATCTTTTACTTTCATTTCTCTCTTTTTTTCTTTCTTTGCTGATCTCGTTGATGGATAGAAAGGCATACAGTGTGAAGGCATTTTTTTCTGTTTTATCAATTTTTCCATTTACTATTTTTTCACATATACCTCACGTGTGTCCTGCCATCACAGTGCACGGAAAGGATGATCGAAGCACGCATTTCAAGGATACTTTTATCATTACTACACATTTTTATCTATAGTTTGATGGCACATGGCTATTTTTATTCATCTGAACTCCTTTTTAAGTGTCCTGATTATCTCACAATGCACAAAATGAATGATCAAAGCATATATTTAAAAGTCTCTTCCACTACCCACGTTGTTTCTTTTTCGTCATTTCTTTTTTCCTCTCTCTCTTTACTTTCCTACTTGTGGCCTTCTATGTGAGTCAAGCAACGTGTTCTAACTGTTGTGTGCAGTGTTTTGTCTTTGTGAATCTGTATCGCAGTGGTAGAGCACTGTGTCTCGTGCTACTATAAGAGAAATGGATGTTATACTACTTACAGAGCACCTCACTGCATGGTAAGCCGCCTATAACTACATTATAGGGACTTGGCTTGCTTCCCCTAGTGTGGTATACAGAAGTCCAGAGGCGAGGATAGTACAGCAAGTGTATTGTGCCTCTGGACGCAGCTCTTCTCCCTCCTCTCTGTCTCCAGCATGTTCTGAGGAAAGTTATAATAAAAAGAGTGAAAAAAATGACGTGTGAATAAAATAACATGTTAACCTAAATATGTGTTTATTTTTCTTACTGATACAAGAAAAAAAGAGG
The DNA here is from genome assembly GCF_017591435.1 of Portunus trituberculatus. NCBI lineage: Eukaryota > Metazoa > Arthropoda > Malacostraca > Decapoda > Portunidae > Portunus > Portunus trituberculatus. The sequence continues at coordinate 4,116,996 of NC_059291.1, forward strand.
AATCAGCTTCTTCCAAAATTAAAAGAAGAGTTAAAGACAAAACACGAAAAAAGGGCGTGTGAATATAAATAAATTAGTGTGATCACCTAAGCTTGCTCTTCTTTTGTTACTTGATACTTTGACTGCTGATGTTTTGTTCATCACATTTGAGTAAGCATACACACTTTCATTAAACATAATGAAATATTTTGAATAACCCAATAATTTCCTCTGCTGTCAGTGAAGTCTTTTGAAAATATAATGTTCAGCTGCACGAGACCATTTTAAAATGCTTAAGACGCAGTAACAGTCCGGGGTAAGAATATTGCCATTAACCTTTCTGTCTGCCTCCCACACACTATAAGGATATTCAAATACTACTTGCATGTAGAAGAGACGTATGAATAGATAACATGATTACCTAAGTGTGTGTTTCCTTCACTTCCTAAGAACAAGTGATAGAAATTTTTATCTTCTATCCCCTCTCAGTGTATCCAAAATTGGAAAGGAAAATAAAACTCTACCATAAAACATGTCACAAATGACGTTAATAGTCGTGGTTACGAAGATACGACCTTCTCTTCGTGACTTGAACTGGAATAATATTTTTTTCTATATTTTGCCTTCTCTGTCTCCCTAAGATTTTAAGAAAAACTATATATTTAAACACACGTGACAAGAACTTATGAGAGAGAACAACGGTCATGAATACGGAGACATGTTCCTCCATGTAATACCTTTACGAATAAGAATAGTCTACAAGAATAAGAGCTTCATTTTATACACACACACCAGTTGGGAAAATAGAGAAATCACTGAGTCTCTCTTCCTGGCCGTGAATTACCTCAGCGAGACAGGACCGGGAAAAATGCTGAGTATTCGGAAGAGAATGTCGATTTACCTCAGTCACTCTCAACTTCTACACGTTTTCTATGAAGGTGCGTAGGTGGCGTGACGTCAGCCGCCACCTCTTACGTCACACTGCCGCCGCCATCCCCCTCCCTCTATCCCACTTCGAGTTAGGTCAATAGGGACGCATTACTTCTGCTCTAGGAAACTGAGCCTTCAATTGCAGCGTCGGAAGGCCTGTTTCCCCGGGCCTGCCTCGTAGGCAACACTTGGTACATGAAAAAACATTTATAACACGTCCCGTCTGTGTGCCTTCGGGTCTGGCAAATTTGTGATTTCGACTCAAAAGTTTTAGTAACGAAATGGAGACTGAGTGGCACTGGCTGGGATTTGCTGGAAAGGGATGGAACATAACTGGACTCTCTGAGGGTGAATGGATCTAGCGGGACTAACAGAGACTGACTGGGAGTAACTGGAAAACACCAGATATGACTGGAATTTCCTGAGACTGACTAGAAACGACTGGAATTAGTTGAGACTGACTAAAACTGGTTGGATCCTACTAAAGCGGTCTGGAATTGACTGGAATTTACTAAGTTTAACAAGGAGCGACTGGAACTGACCAATACTGACTGGAATTATTTGTAACTGGTTGGGACTGACTGTAACTGACTAGAATTCCCTGGAGCTTGCTGAAACAATGTAAGAATAACTGGGGTTGGCTGAGATCAGCGTAAAATGACTGGGACTGCCTGGGACTGGCTGGGATTGGCTGGCCGCCTTCTTGCCTCACTCCATCAAGATAAGACTCAGAAATACGTGAATCCGCAGGTGAATCAGGCGGTAAACGACACACACACACACACACACACACACACACACACACACACACACAAACAATGAGTGTGCTGTTTAACGTCGCGTGCTGCTCACTTTTCCAACTCCGCCTTTAAGATAAAAAAAAAATAAAGATAACAATAAATAGCCAACTTTAATTCCTTTATATGATGGAGTTTTGGAATAAATCTTGCATCGATAAACGCTAAATTTATGGTGCGCGGCGGCCATGTGTCAGTGTGGCCTTCCTGTGGTAGTGGCGGCTTTGGTGGTGGTGGGGAGGATTGTAAGAATGGTGTGCTGGTGGTGCTGATAATATGATTTCGTGGTGGTCTGGCTGGCTGGGGCTCCGACCGTTTGGTGTTGTGTGGCGAGACTAAGACTGGAAGTGGTCGTAGTGGTGGTGGTGATAAACGTGTTGGCTTTTTGTCGCTTTTGCAAGTGTGTGGTAGTGGTGGTGGTAGATGTAATGGTGGGAATGATGGTGGTTGAGACTATAGTAGTGATGTTGTTGCTGCTGCTGTTGTTGTTGTTGTTGTTGTTGTTGTTGTTTGTGGTGGTAGTGGTGGAAGCTGTGTGAATGGAGACTGTGGTGGTGGTGGCGGCGGCGGAGGTTTTCACGAGTTGCCTGACAGCATTCTTGATCACGTTCTTAAGAATGAGCCGCAGAAAAGGTCCGAAAAATACCGTCGAGGACACCAGTGAATTAATGCAGAAAGAGAGAGAGAGAGAGAGAGAGAGAGAGAGAGAGAGAGAGAGAGAGAGAGAGAGAGAGAGAGAGAGAACAAAAGGGAAGGCAACCTACTACAAATCATTAACCAATAATTCGTGTTTTATAAATGAACACGTCAAAATAACAAATAAGATTGCGAACACACACAAACATACACACCTACCCACACACACACACACACACAAAAAAAAAAAAAAAAAACATACACAAACACCCATCCACCCACCCACACACACCTACACACACACACAAAAACACCCACATGCACAGCCACACACTCACTCACCCACCTACACACACACACACACACACACACACACACACACACACACACACACAGAGTCCCCATCAAGTACAGTGGTTCCCAACATAACACAGCCATTCCGCGCTTCTCTCCCAGCCAGTGTGGAGTCCGCGGTGCTTGCATACATTTCCCGCCGCGCACGCTGGCCCGATTGCCTCTACTTCCGATCACTGGAATAGCCCTGTGATTTCCATTTATCCACCTCATTTCCCCTCTATCTCATACTTTTTCACTATATTCTAATTTGAAGTCTGCCTTAACTTGTAGTACTATGCTTATTTGACGTTATCGGTGTTAAAGAGAGCTTCTTAAAGTAGCAATATTTTCGTTTCTCCAAATTTTTCAAAGTTTACTAACTAAGTGAAAATGAGATAAGGTTTAGATTATGTTCAAATGTTCGAGTTTGTTCCTGAGTCACTATCAAAATTGTATTGGTCCTAATATTTCGAGGCATGGTAAAAGAGAGGAGAGAGAGAGAGAGAGAGAGAGAGAGAGAGAGAGAGAGAGAGAGAGAGAGAGAGAGAGAGAGAGAGAGAGAGAGAGAGAGAGAGAGAGAGAGAGAGAGAGAGAGAGAGAGAGAGAGAACGTGTGATTGATACCTAGGAAGTCTGTGCCTGTAAAGAGGTGACTACACAATGATTATTTTTTACTAGCAAGACTATGTTGTTCACAGAACGTATAATGAATCGTTTACGTATAGAAGTGACAAGACAAGAGAGTTGATTACCTTGAATTAGACTCATATCTTCAGTAGTTGTAATGTTTCAGTAACTCACTGTTCTTCCCTGACTCCCCAACACCCTTCCTCCTTTAACCCCTTCAGTAATGGGACGCATTTTTACCTTGAGTTTATGGTGTGATTAGACGATTTTATTAACATTAGGAAGGGTCTATGGAGGTCATCAGATTAATGGCCACAATCGTCACTATTTTTTATCCCCACATAAGTTTCTGAAGCTTTAGGAAATCGCCAAATAGTAACCAGAACGAATATGGAAACGTGTAACGGTACTGAAGAGGTTAAAAAGTTAAAGCGTTTTAGCTCCCGAGGGACGCGTCTTCTATCCGACCGACGGAACACTGTTTACTGGAACGATCAATAAAAGAAAACGGATAAATGAAAAGCAGATTGTACTCAAGACAGGCCAGCAGCGGACACACTCATAGTAAAAATAACTCAGGAAAATACCAATGTTACTGAGTGTTGTTTTTTGTTTTTTTTTAAGAACTTACTGTGACACATCCGGGTCTGTTATTTCTGTATCAAACCGGATGATGACATTTATAAATCCATATTACGTTCTACTTCATGTAATCTCTGGCTAGTCAACGTTACAAAACAGTTATGTATTCTCCTCTCCCTTCTCCTTCTTCTTATCCTCCTCCTCCTCCTCTTCCTCCTCCTCCTCCTCCTCCTCCTCCTCCTCCTCCTCCTCCTCCTCCTCCTCCTCCTCCTCCTCATCCTCCTCCTTCTCCTCCTTCTCTTACTCATCTGCTTTGACCTTCCATTTTGCGCAGGAGAGGAGCTTCATCACCCACACACCTGGAAAAAGACTCGGCCAGACAGGTGAAGGTCAGAAGAAATTAATGAGTTTACCTGTGACAAGGACCATTTGCAACTCCCCTCCAGGACATGAAACAACATTAAAAAGATGACCTTCAGAGTAACGCGGTAAAATCTTTAACTCCCTCCAGAAACAGAATAGAAAAAAAAAAGTCTATGTAAGCTAAGAAATGTACCTGATTATCTGTTAACCTTGTCTCCCTAAAGTTTAGTGTACGCCGACTCTAAGATGCCAGTTATGCCTCTTCATGAAAGTCTAAAGCCAGCATAACTTCCATATGTAAAGTTGAAACCGCACAACAAGCACAAGTGTGGAGAAGTTCAATGCTATTTACGTCAGCATATGTTAGTACGGCATAAACCTTTATAATTACGCCACAGCTGTAGGTTTTATGATGGCGATAGGCAACCACAGCTGTTTGTTTACTCCGGTGAACGATTCTCTAGCAGCCAGAAGCAGGTCACCATAATCAGGCGTGATGATCTTACAACCTGAACCAGAATAATGTGATATTCTTTCAGCTACTCTCCCATAACTAACATCCACAGATATACACTTACAAGCCCCTGTGATTTTTCCTTTACTAATAAAATTAACTACCTCATCTTCATTTCTCCCTCATCCTTTCTCAATATCTTTCGTCTCTTTTATTTATTCATTCATTTACTTACACACACATCAATCATCTTTGCCCTATCACAGGTGTAAAGTAGTCACTAGATAGAAGAAGTTATATGATCTAAGTTTTTTCTATCTATCTAATATTCAGCAATATCTCATCACCACTCTTGATATTGGCCGCAGTGTAATTTATGATCAGTTGAATCTTTAGTCTCATTTTTCTTTCTTGAACCTTTGCCACGGCCGTTTTTTTGGCAGGAATACAAGGATGCACGAGAGGTCAAGTCTTCCTTCCCTGAGGTTTATTACTCTCTGAGGTTCAAGGTAGACACGCTATGGGATGCCATCATCACACCATTTCCTTCCTTTTTATCACCTGGCTATTGTCTCATTTGGTATAAGATACAAGTACTAAGGTCACAATTAAAAAGAGACACAGAGACAGTGACCTAAATAACCTGGTAAGTTACCAAATCTTCGGAGTCATACACATTAACGATATATATAACGGTATATGTGAAACATTTCAAGTACCAGGATAGCATAGCCTTCCTAAAAACATACCATTCAATGTACAAAATACAGAAATTTCCTTGGTAATAAACTACTCATTTAATGGTACGAAAATATTCATATAAAAGAAATATCCTATACTTGATATCATATTCACTTCATAACTTTTACATGTGATTTACTCGATCTCATGTCTCATAAACAAGTCGTTCTTGAATTAATCAATCGATATATGCATCTCATTTTTTTTCTATTTTTTTTTTTCCTTTTTTTCTTATCTGTGCCCGTTCTGCTGTACCAAAACTTGCCTTGCCTTTATACAAAAATTTCTTTGGAGTCACTTTGCGGCCATCTAGAGTTTGGCAAAAAAGAAGAAAAAAATCGGTAGGTTGCCGTGCACGAGAAATCACGTGGGCTGACTGGTGGTAGTAAGATCTGCCCAAACACAGATGAAGGTGGAAAATATTTTGCTGGAATTTTTATCCAACCTTCACTTGCAGAGATGCTCTAAATTTACTCGACAGTGTGTGTGTATGTGTGTGTGTGTGTGTGTGTGTGTGTGTGTGTGTGTGTGTGTGTGTGTGTGTGTGTGTGTGTGTGTGTGTGTGTGTGTGTGTGACAAAAGATGACACACACACACACACACACACACACACACACACACACACACACACACACACATCTTAAGAAAACACAAAAGACGGCCTATACAAACAGAATAAACCATGCACCACTTCGAAAGAGTCCCGGAAGCCAAATCACCCTCCGGCGGTCCATCTGCTTACACACAAAGAAGAGAACGCCCTAGTCTATTCAGGGACCTGGCCAGCTGACGCCTGGAGAAGTAAAGGTGTTAAGGGTGATGTGTTTGCCACGGCCGATGTGGGTAGCATGAAATATAAAGGAAAAATAGATAATGTGTGTATAGACAGAAATATAATGAATTGACTAATAATGATGTTTAAGTGTGTATGTGTGTGTATGTGTGTGTGTGTGTGTGTGTGTGTGTGTGTGTGTGTGTGTGTGTGTGTGTGTGTGTGTGTGTGTGTGTGTGTGTGTGTGTGTGTGTGTGTGTGTGTGTGTGTGTGTGTGTGTGTGTGTGTGTGTGTGTGTGTGTGTGTGTGTGTGTGTGGGTGTTGTGTGTATGTGTGAAGCTTGATATAAGAAATTGATTTAAGTATAGTGTGTGTAAACAGTCATATTGAGGAAAGAAATGAAGCAGAGGCTAATGTATATATATGAGAGAGAGAGAGAGAGAGAGAGAGAGAGAGAGAGAGAGAGAGAGAGAGAGAGAGAGAGAGAGAGAGAGAGAGAGAGAGAGAGAGAGAGAGAGAGAGAGAGAGAGAGAGAGAGAGAGAGAGAGAGAGAGAGAGAGAGAGAGAGAGAGAGAGAGAGAAACAAATTCATAATGTAACGTCAAGTGTTGAAGATAATGTTTTAGCACACACACACAGACACAAACAAACAAACAAACACACACACACACACACACACACACACACACACACACACACACACACACACACACACACACACACACACACACACACACACACACACAGACACACGTGATTTTGAACGTAGATGCTGTCAGTGGTAACAAGAAAACAGGGATGATTAGGGAAGGCAGCATGAGATAAAAAGAAAAGAGTCACCTGGGACTTGAATATGTTAAGAGAAGCATCACTGGAAATTCGATATGTTAACGGAGGGACTACTTGGAGAGAAAGATCACTGCCTCACTCCTATACGTTAAGAAAGAGAGACCAGTGAAATACATGCCACTCTTAAGAACCACTAGAAAGGGACCAATTCAATACACAAGTCTCCCTGATAGGAAAAAAAAAGGTACAAGAAAAGTGCATAGTGTCACTAACGGGACGTACGATAATACCACACCTTCAACTGATAGTAGGCAATGTACCGTGAAATAAACCAGCAGATCTACGAGTACGTGGCTGTGTGTTACGGGGGTGCTGCTTAAAGAGGTGGAGTGAGAAGGAGGAATATCACTAAGACACTTCCTTTTGTTTCTCGTCCTTTCTTTATTGTGTCTTAAGAGAAGCAATACAAGTCGGAGCAGGAGAGTAGCGTACTGCGTTGAAAGGAAAGTAGCAGCGGTTTTGAGGTGCAATGTAGCGTAGAAATGAGAGAGGGAGAGAGAGTGGCAGGAAGCGACTGAGGAAGGTAGAATAACGGGGAGTAAAGTAGAGTGAGAGAGAGAGAGAGAGAGAGAGAGAGAGAGAGAGAGAGAGAGAGAGAGAGAGAGAGAGAGAGAGAGAGAGAGAGAGAGAGAGAGAGAGAGAGAGAGAAGAGAGCTGGGACTACTGAAGTGCATCCAGTATTTCATAATAAGAGGGAAAAAAGGAGTAGCTGAGAAGTGTTTGTGAGGGAGAAGGAGTGGTTGGGAGTGAAGTGGAGTGATCGAGAGAGAAGTGTAGTGGTCGGAACTGAAACGAAGCGAGGAGAGGGGACAGAGTGGTCGGGAGTGAGGCGAAGTGGCGGGAAGTGAGGTGGAGTGAAGCGGAGTGACGGAAAGGGAGCAGCGATCAGAGTGGTGTGGCCTTCTTCCCTCTGGCTCATCACACCACATCATAACTAAATCCCTGTGGCCTTCCCTTCACCCCTTTCACCAAGTTTTTCTCCGTTATTGCTTTCTCTTTGACTCACCCCGCCGCTCTTCCCATCCCGCCTCATCCCATCTCACCCCGGCACCCACTGACCACTTTCACTCCTTCACATCCCCTTCCTTTCAGCTTTTCCGGTATTCTTTCTTATTCTCCACCATTTTTTTTTCCAAATATCGATTTTTATTTACCTCCACCAAGGTGTACCGGAGTGATCGGGAAATGTGCGAGCGAGCGGCGGCCGTCTGGTGGTTGCCGGCACCTCCCTCCCGCCCAGCTGCCGGTTTGGGGCGCTGCCGCTGTCGGGGCCCAGATCAGCTGACGGACTCCTCCAGCAAACGTTCCTTGACCCACAAACGTTCGTGTCCAATCAGTTTTCCCCTCCTGTCTAAGTTGAGTGTCGCGGGCAGAGCGGCTGCCGCAGACCAAGGTGGTGGTTGCTGCCTCGCGTGCTGGCTATTATCACACGTATATTACTAATTCTATTTGACCTGAGATATTTGATTTTCTTTCCAGACTACAGATACACTGGTAGATAAAATAATAAGCTGTTCTAAATACAGCCGCCGCTCTACCTGGATATACAATCGCCGTCCAGCTCTTAAGGTGAGTTATAAACGTGTGCTATTCTTTCGCTGTCAAGTATTTAGTATGTGGAAGCTGTGTTGTCTGAAGAGCGTCTGGCAGTGTTGAATGGTGACTCGCGCAGTGACAAGCAATAACAGAATAACGAGCGGAAAGTACACGTAAACTCCACTCCATACTTCAAATTCACACAGATAATTGAGATTTTATGAATAATTAAACGGCATACGTCCATCACCACTTCAAAGCTTCCTTCCCGACGCATTACAGTCTCCGTTAGCTTAAGTGTTCTGTTCCCGATGTATGTGGATAAATGAAGATACAAGGAAAGAAAACTGACTAAATGCATAGGGATAGATAAATAGAGATAAATAAATAGATGAACAGACGAAAAGATATAATATATAGATATGAAGATGTACAGATAGGTATATATATATATATATATATATATATATATATATATATATATATATATATATATAGAGAGAGAGAGAGAGAGAGAGAGAGAGAGAGAGAGAGAGAGAGAGAGAGAGAGAGAGAGAGAGAGAGAGAGAGAGAGAGAGAGAGAGAGAGAGAGAGAGAGAGAGAGAGAGAGAGAGATAAAAGATGAATAATGAGACACATATGCAAATAGACAGACAGAAGATGAGACACACAGACAGACAGAGACACACAGACAAAAAAACGGACTGATTGACAGAGAGAGGAACACACAGACAGACTTTATAGATCGACAAATCTATAAAGCCTAACAGAATGACATAACACGGCGACCTACTCTTCTATTCACTTCGCAATAAGAGTCTGATTGCCGCTCTTCAGGGAATGTCCGATGCTTCCTTCTGACCCAGGCTGAGATTCTGACGTGTGTGGGGAGACGGACACACAAAAAACTGGCCGGCTAAAATCAAGGACAAAGACATGAATGGACTAATACCCTACCATGATTATACGAGGGTTTTATTCTATTTATATCCCACTTTTCCTCACGTGAGTTCTATAATAGAAGTTAAAAGATAGATTAATGGGCTTGCGTCATAAAACATCGGAGTTCCCGCTATAAATTCTGCTAATCTAGTGTATGAAGATAAAGTGTAAGTTAATGGACTCGGTGCAAATCGCGGCCTTCGTTACGCACTGAAATTGATTATTTTTCATGGAGGTTTTCATTATTATTTTTTAGTATGAATAATGTCGTATACTGCTCGGATCCAGACGCCTTCAAAGAGTGCTAACAACACACTCAGGCACATTAAGACACGTACTGCTTTGCGTTATACCAAATACTACAACTATAAATTTAAATCAGATTGCTAGAAACCACAATAAAGACTTTTTTTATTTTCTTACTTTTCAATTACTACAATAAGTTTATGTAATAAAATTTGAGATGAACCATCCAAATATTTAACACTAAATAACGAGGTTATAAATAAATCATGTCTTTTACACCTCGTTCCCAAGCAAAGCTGAAAAGAAAAAGGAAGAGTTGGATATAAAAATATGGCAAGTCACGACCTTAGATTTCTACATAAGATATAAAACTACTTGCACAAATCACTCTTACAGTAAATGTCTGAAATATCCATAAATCACACATTTTCTTATTTTTTCTCAAATATACGCTGAAAAGATCAAAGGCAGAGCAGCATACATAGTGAAATGTGGCACGGAAGGACCTAAGACTTTTACGATCGCCGCGCTTTTGCTTCTTCGCCTTCAACTTCCAAAATTTTATACTATAATTTTTTTTTTATCTTATCTGCTGAATAAAAATCAGAACTGAAGAAAACCCCCCGAGTTCCTCCTCTATGATGCATCGGCTGTGAGTCACTGTCTCGTATTCACGCTAGCGAGCACCGGAGAGCCGCGATTAATGGCGGTGATATATCGGCTCGATCTCCAGCGCTTCGTAGGCTCTGGCGGGGGACGGGATGCCTGGAGTACGTCTTGGTGCGCAAAGACTATGTGGAGTAGTAGTGGGAATTGCGTTTCAGTTTGAGATTAGTAAAATTATAAACGAGTATTTTCTAATTGTGTTCACGTAGAAGAAAGTGCAGGAAATGCCAAATAGTGAGCAAAATTTCTGAGCAAAAGAGAATGAGAAGCTGATACATACTTCCATAACTAGAGAGAGAGAGAGAGAGAGAGAGAGAGAGAGAGAGAGAGAGAGAGAGAGAGAGAGAGAGAGAGAGAGAGAGAGAGAGAGAGAGAGAGAGAGAGAGAGAGAGAGAGAGAGAGAGAGAGAGAGAGAGAGAGAGAGAGAGAGAGAGAGAGAGAGAGAGAGAGAGAGAGAGAGAGAGAGAGAGAGAGAGAGAGAGAGAGAGAGAGAGAGAGAGAGAGAGAGAGAGAGAGAGAGAGAGAGAGAGAGAGAGAGAGAGAGAGAGAGAGAGAGAGAGAGAGAGAGAGAGAGAGAGAGAGAGAGAGAGAGAGAGAGAGAGAGAGAGAGAGAGAGAGAGAGAGAGAGAGAGAGAGAGAGAGAGAGAGAGAGAGAGAGAGAGAGAGAGAGAGAGAGAGTGTGTGTCAAGTTACCAGGACCAGACAAAATATATCTAAGAGAGTTAAAGAATGCAAAGAGGTTGGTAGTGAACCGTTAATTTCTGTTTCGTTTGTGTGTGTGTGTGTGTGTGTGTGTGTGTGTGTGTGTGTGTGTGTGTGTGTGTGTGTGTGTGTGTGTGTGTGTGTGTGTGTGTGTGTGTGTGTGTGTGTGTGTGTGTGTGTGTGTGTGTGTGTGTGTGTGTGTGTGTGTGTGTGTGTGTGTCAGTGTGTGCACGATCCACTGTTAGCGAACCAATCTCCAATACTCAAGTGGCCGATATGGCAACGCTCCATAGATATATTGTGATGGCGTCTTGTGGCGGCGAGGAACAATGGAGAGGTCTATAGATACGTGGCCTCCACACAATGTACTGAATAAGGTGAAAGCGAAGACCTCATCGCAGAGAAACTTTCTGGAGGCGAAGTGAGGTTATTACTGCCACCATCCCTTAATAATCCAGACTCCAATAATAAAACTGGCGCTCCAGGCGGGTCATCGTCATGACAACAAGGGCCACACGTATTACTGGCCGCACATGCATGCAATGCGCCACACACAGCTAATTGGTACTGTCCGAGCATGTCAGTCTTCGAAGGGATCTGTAAAACACTTCATAAGGCATCAATAATACTGCTACTTAGGAAAGAAATAAATTAGCTAATTATCATTTGCGCAAAAATGTTATACAGCTCTCTGTAAATTACCTAGCTAATTATTTCATGTTCAACAAAATATGTCAATGGGACAAACAAGACATCAGGTTGTGTTCACAATCACCGACGATGTATCGAACAAGTCAATTAAGCAGAAATGTTAATATTTTAAAAGTTCCTTACTCAGCACTTCTGAAACATAAATCATTACCACCATACATATATCTATCACCACAACCTATCAACACAAAACACGTGAGCTAAAAAAAAAGATAACAATAATTTCAAAAAGTGCACGAGAAGTTAAGCAAGGTACACAAAAACACAAAATATCAACGTTGATATATAAAAAAAGAAGCAAAATCATTTACGCAGAAATACAAATACGGCAGAGATCGGACAAGAAGACCAGACAGCAGATGAGGCCAAAAAAAAGACTGGATGACTGTGACCAGTGATATATTAGGTGAAGGAGAGAAAGGGCGCCCAGACAAGAGGTGACGAGATGAGGCGGAAAAGTTTGGAGGTAAAACTTGGCACGGGGTTGACAAAGTGCAGTGACCTATATATACACACACACACAAACACACACACACACACACACACTTTAAGATTTACACTTGCGTTACCTAAGTGCGTTAATTTTTATCATTAAAGCACCTACGTTTAGCAAAAAGAGGCACTGAGCGTTGGAAAGACGGGCACATCACAAGCAGGGGGGGCTGAAGACCTTCGGAAGAGTCAGATGAAAAGAGTGACTGTACTCAGACGAACATTTTCCCCCATATACTTTTCCTATTTTAGTGGTGTGTGTGTGTGTGTGTGTGTGTGTGTGTGTGTGTGTGTGTGTGTGTGTGTGTGTGTGTGTGTGTGTGTGTGTGTGTGTGTGTGTGTGTGTGTGTGTGTGTGTGTGTGTGTGTGTGTGTGTGTGTGTGTGTGTGTTTTATCTCTTCATTTCACATGCTTCAAATGATGTGCAGAGAGAGAAACCTGGAGATGATAGAAAACTCCACATTTATTCCGTTTACCTTGATGAGAGAAGACACCCGATCAACATTCTGACGAGCGTGTGTCAGACTCAGGCCAATGTCGGAAACGATGGGGTTGTAGTTCGGGATAAGGCTGTGTGTCGTTTACAGAAGAACATACGTAATTTTATTCAAGTGAGAGCTGGCAGTGCACAAGACGGTGGAGAAAGACATGTGGGGAGTAGTTCGATTTGTTAAACTGACACGAAGTTCACGTTAATTATTCCTAATTCACGAGGAAGGAGTTAGTTATATGCTATTTACTCTGCAATATCATCATTACCCATTCTTACATATATAAAGATACCAGATATATATAGAAAAACATTTTATCTTCATACGTTATCAAGTTAGCAACATTTAAAATTTATATCAATACTTTACAGAAACTAAGAAATAAATGTCAGTCATGATATTAACCAGGCAGTGTTTATATTTTACATTCACCATTGAAAAATACCACGAGAGCAACCATCATCATTTCACCGCCCGCAGCAGGATCTTGTTAACTCGCTCATACATCCACTTGCAGGCAGGAAATTCATTCTCTATCACTTCATTGATCTAAAAACGACCACGATGCACACCTCCTTCCTTCATTAGAGGCAATTTATGTTCTCAGCGAAGGCAGCGCAAATCATTTCCTCGGCGGCACCACGTCACTCAAAGACTAACACGATAATACTGTACATCACCATCGTAAAGTTCCATAATTGAGGCAGCTTCTTCCCTTCAATCTTCGTGACATGACGTTGATTTAAGGAACCACTTGTGTGTGTGTGTGTGTGTGTGTGTGTGTGTGTGTGTGTGTGTGTGTGTGTGTGTGTGTGTGTGTGTGTGTGTGTGTGAGAGAGAGAGAGAAAAAGTAAATCAATCAATACACACACACACACACACACACACACACACACACACACACACACACACACACACACACACACATAACAAACCCCATATTAATATCACTGAATTTAAATTTATTGGTATACAAATTAAAACGGCATCATAACACATTTTCATTGACTATTAAAATTTAAATATCATCTTCATCTTATCTCATACTTAAACCTCTGCCGCAACATATTCTCCGTGTATGCAGTTCGTCTTGAATTAATGTAGAAAGAACACCAATAGAACATCAACAAACATACTGAATTAATGGCTATATTTTCTCGTCCCTCATCATCTGTCGCCTTTAATAGATCGTCTGCACTTTCTCCTGCTACACTCCGCTGCCTCTACTGTCACGGATGCCACAGTGCTCAATCCTTGCTTTTTCTGTCTCTCGACGCTGATCTCTTTTTTGTGTGTGTGTGTGGCTCAGTGATAGGTGGATTTTTAGGCTTCCAATGGTACATAATCTTTTCAACCCTTCACTATTTTTTTTTGTTTTTTGTGATACTCTTAACTCGTAAATTTTGTACACTTTCTCTCTCTCTCTCTCTCTCTCTCTCTCTCTCTCTCTCTCTCTCTCTCTCTCTCTCTCTCTCTCTCTCTCTCTCTCTCTCTCTCTCTCTCTCTCTCTCTCTCTCTCTCTCTCTCTCTCTCTCTCTCTCTCTCTCTCTCTCTCTCTCTCTCTCTCTCTCTCTCTCTCTCTCTCTCTCTCTCTCTCTCTCTCTCTCTCTCTCTCTCTCTCTCTCTCTCTCTCTCTCTCTCTCTATCGAATCACCATCGTAACGCAGCAGTGTTAAGAGAGGCTGGCATCGCGCTCTCAGCCAGCAGTCAGTGCCTCAGGTGACTTTCAGGCAAGACAAGATATTCCAAACTGCACGAGAATTTCATATCTTCTAAACACGCATGAAAACTCCACATTGCTCCCCTCACCAAATCTTTGAACACTTCGGTCTTATGCTTGTATCCTTAAATACTTGGTTCCCTTATCAGGATTATTTTTCAAAGGTCACAGAGGATTACAGACGCTATCAGTCGGGTTCTCTTAGTGTTTTTATTCTCTCATTGGAATCGCAAAAACATCCCTGAATATATGAATAACTTTCACATGAAACTGGTGATAGTGGTCGAGAAAAGACGCCGAAAGATTTGAGACTGCAGACCTCATATCATTGTAACATGAGGCTCTAAAACGTGACAGCTGCGGCTCTTCTTATGGCCCCGTAATAACCACTTGAGAGGTTTCAAGAAGTGTCATCAATAAAGTCTAAGTTACTGATACTGACGCCACTGATACGCGGCTCACACTCACTGATTCAACGGTAGTGTTCTTGCAGAGTAAAAGTTGCAAGCTCCATTCCGATTCATGGCAGTTTCTTGGTGGAAGACACAGTGTTTTCATAACTCTCGTTGGCATCATACAATCTCACTGCTGATTCGCCATAACTTTCAACCCTTTCGCTATCTGTCTTTTTAACATTCACATTTGGTCGAACACAAAAGATATGAAATAGAAAGTAAATTTTAGTTTTCCTAGAATATAAACTTACTCAAAAGAATGTAATGTGGAAATCATTCTAGACATTTGTACTTAATCTTGTAGAAATTGTCTGGCAGTGAAAGGATTCACTTTTAGTTTTCCAGTTTAGACTAGTGGCTCTACCAAACACACATGGTCAATACAAATGATAAATGGTGAGGAGGCAAGACCGCATCCTTAGAACCTTCTCTCCACTCGCTAATACAGACAAAAGAGGCGAACTACACCATCCTCACTCTCAGCTCCAGAATACAAGCCGGCTATTAGACCAATAATCCCTGCGGCGATCCCCACGAACTCTCAGAAGATTCCAGCGTTTCACGAGGCACTGAATTAGACACGCGAGGACCGGCACAGGCTCAGGTCGGTGTCGCAGGAGTTTACGACAAGATAAGACGTGGATAATTACTCAGACTTTGGGAGTGTGCCTCGATTATTTTGATTCCCTGATGAAAAAACGATGTACAAATAGCAGATACACTACCCAAGACATCAGACATAGTGGCGTTATTATTTTTTGTCTCCATCCGACGTGCAGACACAAACTTAAAAGCAATGGTACTAAAGCCTGAATCACGATCCCAAGTCACTCTACCATATCCCTGAATCAGTACTACAGACACAAGCAGCTTAACTATTCTTCAACTCTCGCTACATCTCCCTTTACTCTCAAAAGATATGGGTTCTTTAAATAGTAAAACGACCATCACCCGGAGACAAGACAAGACAAGATTCACGCGGTTAATCATCAAGGAACATTGCTCACTTTAGTTACCTGCTGCGTCTTCTGTCCATCCTGGTGTGGTTGAGGTTCACCTGAAATTAATGTATACATCAGAACTTTACACACTCGGATTAAAGATCAGTGTTTATCAATACCAAAAAAAAATTCTACTTTGCAGTATTTTTTTTAGTGACTGGTGATTTGAGAGAGAAAGAGAGAGAGAGAGAGAGAGAGAGAGAGAGAGAGAGAGAGAGAGAGAGAGAGAGAGAGAGAGAGAGAGAGAGAGAGAGAGAGAGAGAGAGAGAGAGAGAGAACAATGTCGGATCCTCATTTATCTAATTCTGTCATTACATTACTTATCATGTGTCAATGTGAACTATTCTTACAGTGCTCTGAGACAACTAAAGTTACAAGATAATTAGGCAAAGTCATAAACCTTCACAAGTTCAGAATCTCAAGCAAAAATAATCTCAGAAACAAATGGGCTAGCTGAGAACCATGTGACTCTTAAAGGTCATTATTTGCACACCATTACTACACGCTAAGCAGCACCAGGTGGCAGAGAAGTAGAGCCTCCAACTCTCATAAATCAAAAAGTAACTCCGGTACCTGCTCTCTACGTAACTGTTAAAGACCATCATAAATATATTATAATTACACCGTAAAACAGCAGCTCAGTGTGGAAAGGAGCTTCCAGTGAATTCTGCCACAGTATCTTAGCTTTTAACCTTATATTCCTGTGGTCTTTAAGGCCATTTTTCAACATAATACTACTACACTTCAAGCAGCAACAATAGGTGCTTCTATTAATCTTACTACTGCCAACGCTCGCCTCAGCACCTCACTGTCTAAGCTTTCAACCTCCTCATCTCCCTTAATAATTAGGCAGCCAACTATCTTGCAAGAGGCGCAGAATGTTCCAAGCATCCAGGCCAGGCCGCACTTCAAATCCACCCCAGGCGGATACCTTAGTGAAAGCCTCGTCTTTGCATTATCCCGTACGACCCCGCTACCATTACCGAGGAAGGGTTCAGTTAGTCTCCCAGGAGGCTGAGTTCCTGGGAGTTTTCCACGGTGCCTGGCAGAACATTCGTAAAGCGATGAGGAAGTTTACACACTATTTTTGGCTCACACATCTTTATATACTCTACTATAGTACATATTAGAAATGAATGCAAGAATACAACAAACGTTTTGCCTTCGCTAGCTCCGTATGACCTTATAACTTTACAGTATAGATTTATACAGCTTTATTTTTGCTTCCTTTGCCTGTATAACTGTCATCCTCCACTACAAGTGTACACGATATCTTTTTCATTTCTCTCTATGCAACCGTCATTCTCTATTATAAAGTTTTTGTCTTTTTTCAAACAATATCATTCCCTTATTTTTACCTGTTGTGCTTATCTAAGTCACTGCGTGCACTGTTGGAAAACTTTACCCATTAACTTCTCTCTATTATCCGCTATCATTATTTCAGTGAGTCCGTCATATTCTGCGCAACGACTTCATGGTTTTCATAAATAATAGTCAAACTTAAGCACTAAAAGGTTTGACAAGTATATCACACCTTTCAACTTTATTACTGTCCTTAAACATTATATTCTAAACCCCATCAAAGAAATTTATCAAGTTTCAGAAGTAATTAAAGGAGCCATTGAACTAAATACCTCACCAGACAATCTTCCGGGAACATATCAATTCACGTCAGCGTATTGTGATCACTATCTTTGTGTTAGTCGCGAAAATACTGAAGGAAACGAGTAGACATCACAAAGCCGCCCAGCCATTTATATCCCGCCGCTGGCCTGCTACCGCTCGCCTAGTGAAGGACCCGAGCCACGGAGGGCGGCATAGTACAGAGGTCACGGAGAGGTCAGGGAAAAGTCACAGAGAACGTCACCCACTCGCTCCCAACACCGTCACGTAGTACCGGCCTCCGCGGTTCCTTCCTCGCCCTTCACGCCTCACGCCTGCAGCGGTGAGGTGCAGGAAGCGAGAATAGGTGAAGACACGTTACCACACCTATTTAATGCCCACCCATCACCTCATCTCCACCATCGCCATCTCTGAGAACCTTTGCGTCACAAATACGAGAACACCCATCTTCACCTCCACCGCCATCACTGTAAAAACTCACGCACCGCTGAAGACTGTCGCGGGTACCGTCACCTCCATTACGTGTGACTCTCGCACATGATCACCACCATCATCATCGCCAGCACTCCCTCGGGACACCATCACCCCTCCCCACCCCCTCACTAGTACCTTCACCATCACAATCTGGCATCATTGACTTTTCATCATCATCATCATCATCATCATCATCATCATCATCACCCTCCGCATCCAGCACAGCGCCTCCTCTCGTCCGAAGCTACCTCGTCTCTCGTGCAGCGGCGTGGGCTGCCCTTGACCTCCTCCAACCCCCGCTCTCCTGCAGCAGTGGGCCGGCAGAGGGGAGGCTGAGGCTGGCCCGCTGGGCTACAGTCGCTCAGAGTTTAAAGTGGCCACTGGGAGGGGCCACACCGTTCCCATGGTAACCCAAGTGGGTCAGGACGGCTGCCGACTGTCGATTTTGGAAATGAGAGAGCGTTCCACACCTCCCACACTCCCCTTCCTCTCTGCTTCAACCCTCCCTTCCTCTCCTACGATATACGAAGCTGTGAGTGTGTCGTGCCGGCGTCGAGGTGTTCCCAAGGACATAACACGAGGCGAGGCGCGCCAAGCCACCGCTGGGGCAGCAAGGGGCTCCAAGCCGTAACCAGGGCAAGGTGTCCCGTGTGTGGCGGGTCTGATCAGGCCTTTGTTGTCAGCTGAGAGAGACGGAGGGAGGGAGGCTGCGGGATGAGGGTGAGCTCAGAGCAAGGCATGGTATTCTGAGTTGAGTAGAGGGACGAAAAATAGCACGGTGATGAGAAAAAAAATCGGCGTGAGGGTAAAATACAGTAATAAGAATAGTGATGCAACAAATATAAAAAGAGAATATAAGAGCAGATGAACTGGAAAGAAATAGTTGATAATAAAAGGAAATCAAAGGAAGAAAAGACGTGAAACAATGAACAACGAAATAAAAAAAAGAAACGAACACAAAAGGAAGGAGAAAATCGACAAAAAAAAATAATCATCGACGGTAACGGATCAAAATGAATGGGGGGAAAA
This sequence comes from Portunus trituberculatus, assembly GCF_017591435.1. Classification (NCBI taxonomy): domain Eukaryota; kingdom Metazoa; phylum Arthropoda; class Malacostraca; order Decapoda; family Portunidae; genus Portunus; species Portunus trituberculatus. Next base: position 4,136,149 of record NC_059291.1, read on the forward strand.
AAACCTAATAGATAAAAGGCAAAGGGAAAAATTACGAGGGAAGACTGAAAGCGGAAGAATAAAAGAAATGCTCTAAAAGGGTGAAAAACTCGTAACTTACTCTCATTACATAACAGATCACTGGAATAGAAGAGGAAGCCTAGTAATCGAGGAGACGGAGGAGAGGATGAAGGGGAGCAAAGATAAACATTAAAGGGAAGAAATCTGAGATGCGGGACTAAGAGGAAAGGTAAATACTAGAGGAAAACCTTAAGAGACAGAGATTATGACAAAAATAAAGGAAGAATAAAGAGAGAGAGAGAGAGAGAGAGAGAGAGAGAGAGAGAGAGAGAGAGAGAGAGAGAGAGAGAGAGAGAGAGAGAGAGAGAGAGAGAGAGAGAGAGAGAGAGAGAGAGAGAGAGAGAGAGAGATTAAATATGAAGCTTAGAACAAAAGATAAGCGGAGGAGGAGGCGGAGAAGCATCAAAAACAAAGATGGAAGCTGAAGGAAGAAGTAGAAGGGTAAGCAGAGAAGAACGAGGCTGGAAAAAGAAGCAGCAGAGGAAAAGGAGGAAGAGAAGAAGGAGGAGAAGGAAGAGGAGGAGGAGGAAGAGGAGGAGGAGAAGGAGGAGGAAAAGGAAGAGGAGGAGGAGGAGGAGGAGGAGGAGGAGGAGGAGGAGGAGGAGGAGGAGGAGGAGGAGGAGGAGGAGGAGGAGGAGGAGGAGGAGGAGGAGGAGGAGGAGGAGGAGGAGGAGGAGGAGGAGGAGGAGGAGGAGGAGGAGAAGGGGGAGGAGGAAGAGGAGGAGGAGGAGAAGGGGGAGGAGGACGAGGAGGATAATCTCCTGTGACTTGGTAATGTGGTGTTGATGGGACGCGGGTTCCTCTTCAACCTCTCTCTCTCTCTCTCTCTCTCTCTCTCTCTCTCTCTCTCTCTCTCTCTCTCTCTCTCTCTCTCTCTCTCTCTCTCTCTCTCTCTCACACACACACACACACACACACACACACACACACACACACACACGGTGACCGAAGGTGTTATTTTGACCTTTATTTATTTTTCCCTGCCCCAGAAAGGGTCAATAACAGTTGATGATGGGTGAGGGATGACTCTCCTCTCCTCTCCTCTCCTCTCCTCTCTCTCTCTCTCTCTCTCTCTCTCTCTCTCTCTCTCTCTCTCTCTCTGCCCTTCCATTAAAACTCACTTTTTATCCCTCCCTTTTACATTCCTCCTCCTTCCTCCGTCCTCAACAAAGCAGCCTTCGAAGAGAACAGAAAAAAATAGAAAACCTTGTGAAGTCTTTAATTCCAGTGGAGGTTCAGGGAAGAGAATGAACACATGTAAACACAACGTCGTGCGGGGCGAAGTGTAGCTACCTATTGGAATATCAAGGTGTGCAACGTGGGCAGGTACCAGCAACACACCGGGGAACAGCAGTGAGTGAGGCGAGGACTGATCTATACAACATGAGGCGTGGGAAGGAAGTGGGATAGGTCGTGGAATGGCGCGGGATAGTGGATAGGCCTAAGCGAGAGAAATATAGCGACGCAGAGTACGTTTGTCTGCCCTTCAGAGACCGACAGGACAAGTTAGGCGTCCCTTTGTTGCTCCGTAAAGGGAAGATTTGTCCGTTTGTGAAGGTGTGAGGAGAAAGATGGCTCGCTGTCCACTATCATGTATCCTTCTGGTTCTACTCTCTCTCTCTCTCTCTCTCTCTCTCTCTCTCTCTCTCTCTCTCTCTCTCTCTCTCTCTCTCTCTCTCTCTCTCTCTCTCTCTCTCTCTCTCTCTCTCTCTCTCTCTCTCTCTCTCTCTCTCTCTCTCTCTCTCTCTCTCTCTCTCTCTCTCTCTCTCTATTTCTCTGTCTGTCTCGTTCTTCATTGCCTTTCCATCCTTTCCTTCCTCTTTTATTCTCTCCTTCGTCTCAAATTACTTTTTCCCTTCCTCTCTCATCTCCGCTTCCCTTCCTTCGTCCCTTCTTCCTTATTTACTCCCTTCTCTCCATTACTCCTTCCCTTCCTCGCCTCCATTACCCTTTTTCTCTCACTTCCTCTTCTTTACTCTCGCCTCTTCGCTCCCTTACTCACACTCACTTCCTCAGTTTCTCTTTTCGTCCCGTTACGCCACACTCCTTATTCTTTGCTCCCTTTTTTTTCAGTTTTTCTGCTTACTGCTCATTGCCCGCCCTTCTCTCCGTCCTTCTCTCTCTCTCCCTCTTTTTTTTATCCTCCCTCACCTTGCATTCCATTCTTCCGTCACTCCTTTGAGCCGTACATTACCTCCCCAACTCCTTCCTTTTCATCTTCATTGCTTGGTAATTTTATGACGTTCAGTAAATGAGATTCGATGGAGTGACGTGTGCATCGATTTCTTTCTTATTTCTTGTCCTCCTCCTCCTTCTCCTCCTCCTCCTCCTCCTCCTAATCCTAATCCTCTTTCTCCTCCTTCTCTTCCTTCTCCTCCTTCTACATCAAGCAACGCAATCCCTGCCCAGGTGACTCAATTCTTACCCAAAGAACGACCCTCTGTTCTATTCCTGGCACCACTGATTCACCTAGTTACTTCTCCGAGTCTACCCTTCCCACCTGGTCTTTTCTTCTCGCCAATTTCGTATGTGCTCAGGATAATGTTGTTACTTATGGGGTTTTTTTGTAGGTGTGGGTATTAATTGCACTTTTTACGATGCAGGTGTTTTTTTTTTTTTCTTCACTAAAGCCAAATTCTAGGGGTTGTCATGGTAACGTTACTGTTTATGGTTATTATTTTGTTGGGTGTTATTTGTGTTAACGATTTGCAATGTAGGTTTGTTTTCTTTTTTTTCACCTCCATCCAGTCTAGTCTACCATTTACATTTAGGTCTTTTTTCTTCCTCCTCCTGCTATAGTCCATCACCACCATGACCATTAGTGCCACCATTATTTCTGAGTTTTTCAAGTACCATTATCTGCTTTTTTTTTTTTTTTTGGGGGCGCAGGTTATTTTTCTTACCCTTATTTAAGCTACCATTTGCATCTCAGAACTTTCTTCTTTACTCTCACGGCTTCCTACCATAATTCATCACCATTACCATCACCATCACCATCACCATTATCACCGCCATTATTCATGAGTACTTTCAACGATAACCTCCCCGTGGAGCAGATAATTTCTTACTCCTATTAAATCTACCATTAGCAAATTGGTCTCCTTCTTTACTCTTACAATTACCCATCACATCAATTCCTACCATTTTTTTACCCACCATCTGCGACCCACGACTCGAGATCTACCATTAACCTCGCCGCCATTCATAACCATTAACATATTGGTCTCTCCTTTACTCTCACAATTACCTATCGCAATAATTACTACCATTTTTATCTACTATCTGCCACCCCACAACTTGAGATCTACCATTAATCCTTCCCGCCATTCATCACCATTAACACATTGGTCTCGCCTTTACTCTCACAATTACCTATCGCAATAATTACTACCATTTTTTACCTACCTTCTGCCACCCACGACTTGCTATGTACCATTAATCCTCCCCGCCATTCATCACCCTCACTGACCACAATCCTCCGTAACCATCAAGGCCGCTACAACAACTACCACCATTATGAACGTGAATGCCGCGTTTCCAGCCACACTATCAACTTTGGCCTCCAATTAAAGGTGAACTCCCGCTCTTTCCTCGCCTCCTTGATGCCTCACCTCCTGTAGCTCTTGACCCTGTGACCTTATTTAACTTAACCTAACCACACCTCCCATTACCTAACTAAACTTAACCTAACTTCAATTCATCTATTCTAACATGACTTTACCTCACTTCATTTATCCTGACCTAACTCAACTTAAATAAACTCTCATTTTCAAACTTAACCTAACCTAATCTTACTTGAGTTCATCTTATCTAACCTAATCTAATATGACTTGACTTCTATCTTTACCTAACCTAACCTCTCATTGTCAAATCTAACCTAACCAAACCTAACTTGAATTCATTTTAACTAATCTAATCTAACATGACTTGACTTCACTTTATATATCCTAACCTAACCTAACTTTACCTAACCTTGCCTCATTTCAACTAACCTGACCTAATCTTACCTAACGAAGCATAATATAAACTGACCTAATGTAAGATTATACAGTACATAACCTCAACCCCTTCAGTACTAGGACACATTTTTGCTTTGATTTTTCGTGTAAGATTAGACCATTTTATTTATATCAGAAAGAGTCTATGGAGGTCAGAAGATTAATAGCCAAAGTATTCACTATCTCAATCCCCACATAAGTTTCTGAAGCTGTATAAAATCACCAAATAGTAACCAGAATGAATATGAAAACGCGTCATGGTACTGAAGAGGTTAAGATGACAAAATAGAACATGATACCAAACATACGTGCCCTAACATGACATGACATAACATAACATAACACAATCCAAACACAATCCGAACCTAACCTAACCTAGAAAAAGAGTCTGAGAGTAAACTTCCACCCTTCGTAGGATCTGATCTTAACTCCTACAGAGGAAAATATGATACGACCTTATTTTCCCTTCCATCCTTTTTAGCTTTCCCTAGTGGTGGTGCCTCTTTCGTGCCTCCCTGGTCCCCCTCCCCCTGTTCCTTCTATTACGACTCGGCCCTCCTCCTCTCCTCCCTCCCGCCACCCAGCAGCCAGAGATAGGCCTCGTAGTAAAGTCGGAGGAGGCCTTCGTACGAGGGTTAAGGGTGGGGGTCGCTCCGTGCCATTTGTGCCACGGGTTCAAGTTACATCGTGAATTGTTTCTGGTGTGACCTTGACCTTCCTTCGTATTCTGACCTCCGTGTGTGTGTGTGTGTGTGTGTGTGTGTGTGTGTGTGTGTGTGAGAGAGAGAGAGAGAGAGAGAGAGAGAGAGAGAGAGAGAGAGAGAGAGAGAGAGAGAGAGAGAGAGAGAGAGAGAGAGAGAGATTCATTTATCTATCCACGTATTCATCAACTTATCTGTACTGACCATATCATTACATTTTTTTCATCTTACGTACTCAAACACAGTCATCATCTGCTCATTACTCTCAATTCACCTGTACTAACGCACTGATCTCCCTCTCTCCCTCTCTCTCTCCCTCTCCCTCTCCTTCCCAGGGCAGCAGGATGTATTTGGACTAAGCGTCGCCGGAGTAAGCAAGGTTCTCACCCCTAGCAGCGTCCCTAAGCCCGCGTCACCATGGCCAACGCGGGGCACTTGGTTCGCCGCACCTCGCAGCGGGAGATGGTGGTGCCGCAGAAGAGTCTCGAGCGAATTGAAATGCGAGACATGAGGAACCGTCTGGTGCAGGAGAACGGCGGGCCCTCCTACGGCACCACCAACCAGGGCTTCGAGGACCCCCAGGTAAGTACTAGGGACGCTGATGGTGGTGGTGGTGGTGGTATTTTAGTTTGTGATTGTAATGGTGGTGTTATTCTGGTGATGTGGTTGTTGTGGTGAGGAAACATTTGTGGTAATAGTAATTCAGGTGAGGTGATGGTGGTGTAGTAGTGGTTGTGGTGTTGTTGGTGGTGATGGTGGTGGTGGTGGTGGTGGTGGTGATTTAGTGGTAAGCCTGATTTGTAGAGATCGTGGTGATTGTTGTAGTGCGGTAGGAGACGTCTAAATGGTGGTGGTGGACGTGATCTGGTGATGATGAAGAAAAGGAGGAGGAATAGAAGGAGGACGAGGAGGATAATTACAGAGAAACAGGGAAAAAAAGGTTTTATTGACGATAGGGATAACAGATGGTAGTAATGATGGTTGTCGTTGTTATTATTGCGGTGGTGGTGGTGGTGGTGGTGATAGTGCTGCTGCTAATGGTGATGGCAAGAAATTCTCCGCTGTTGTAACTGTAATGCTTGAGATGATGGTGATGGTGATGGTGATGGTGATGGTGATAGGGATGGTAACATAACGCTTGTGGTGACGGTGGAAACAATAGCCATGATGGTGATAGTGATATTGGTGATGAGAGTGATTGTGGCGGCTAGTCTTCCTTTACCAGTCAACACCTAAGATAACCACGTCAAGGTCCTTCCAAGAGCACAACCTTTGGCCAATAGGTGAGGAAGAAGAGTAGGACCAGGAGGAGAAGGAGAAAGAGAAGGAAAAAGAACACAGGTACGTCTGCAGTATACCCTTTACCCTTGAGTGTTGTAAGGTATATATATGTGCACACCTGAATATGTACTTGCAGGTGGGAAAGAGAGAGAGCGGAGGAGCAGGTGACTCAGTGAAAGGTGGCGGGTCAGGTGTGGTTGAGCTGACTAGAGACACAGCAGAACCACACGTCACTGTAACCTTCCACCAATCTGAGTCTGGGATCATGTAATTCTGAAGCCTTTATGTATTTCCTTATAGAATCTTTCCACGGCTGAATGACGTACTATCTTCCACCATTATGTGCTATTATTATTACTACTACTATTATCACTATAAATTTTGTGTCTTGTACTATCTATTATTATTTTTTTAGGCTTAAGCATGAAGCTGGGCTGTTAGCGTATATAGCCAAAAGACTAAGCCAGCTGTACATCTCTCACTTGAGCCTTTCATCACACTCCCCTTCACCTCTTCCTTCATCCTTCACTCAACACCCTGTCACTCCCTCTCCCTCCTTAGCCCCGGCGAGCATGGCAATGTTAGCAACACAAGGAGTATTGGCATAGCTTTCTCAGCCTTTCATGACGCACTTGGAAGTACTTAGAGTCTGATCTGGTCTTATAGTCTGCGGCTGTGGCTCTGTGACCCTAGGGAGCAGCTGCTACACTCTATGCCGTCTCTGTTTCTCCTTCTTTATGAATCGAATAATTATGGCACGATCTTATGTCACTTTAATCCCACTCTTGCACATTTGTTTATTTTTTTATGACTTATCTTGCTCACGTATTATGCACTGACCTCACAGTTATCTATTGGCTTGATGATCACACGTATGCAAAGTGCAATGATGAAATTCCAGCAAATTATTACAGTTTTTTTCCTCTTCTGCACCTTCACTGCAATTGTATCTTGATTACTCTTAAATTTACAGCCTTTATATCTTCATATTCTCATCTATATGCTTTCATCCTACAGTAATCACTCCTTTTATGTCCCTGTCCATGTGTATCCTAATTCTGTCCCATACATACACCTGTCTCTTTCATCTCTACACATGTGACCTTCATTCCTACACCTGCTTTATTCATACTGCTATAAATACATGTTTGTTCTTCATTCTCACATGTCACCTGCTATCATTACCCGTTTTCACTCTTGTTAACCTCCTTTCATATACATAAAAAAAGTTCTCTTTCTCTGTATCTCCTGTCTGTATTTCCTCTCCTTCACTCGTCCTATACATATTACCTGCTTTCCCATACGTGTTATCAGTCCCTTCTCACCTGCCCCTACTTCCTCCAGACCTGTTTCGATTACCTTTATACTAATTTTCTGTAGCCCTACATGCCTTTCCTTGACACACCTTTATCCTCACACACCTGTACCGTCTGCCTCTATCTTACCCTCACATCAAATGCTGTCCGTCCAGATCCCAATATCCCTATTCATACAAGTGTTCCCTTTAATCCCTCCATCTGATACCTTTATCCACACACCTTAACGAACATACCTACCACGTACTTCACACCTGTCGCTACCCCCTGCCACCTGTTATGTTTCCCCAACACTTGACGTTCACTGGGATTAAGGTGGAAATGTACTGTACGCATAAGATTTTTTTTTTTTTTTTTCTTGACAAGGACAGTATGAAGAGCAAAAGGAAACGCGAATATGATGAAAAATAAAGGACACGGAAAGAGGAAAAGAGCAAATACTAATACCGAAGACCTGAATCTAGACCAAGATGATAAAAATGGATACATAACAGAAATGTTTGGTTTTATCTCTATGGTGAAGGACCAAAGAGAAGGAAAAATAAAGAAACGATAACACTGATATGAAAGACATGAACCTAAAAAAAAAAGTCACTAGAAACAGGCAAATATAATGTCTTTTGTTCTAAATAGAGAGGAAAACAAGCTGTCATAGAAAGACACGCAAAAAAGAGAAGCAAAGAGGAAATGATGACGGCAATAAGTGAAGCAGAAGACAGAGATGAACGAATTACTACGAAAAACACTAAAATTCTTCTAATAACCAGCGAGAACTAAAAAAAAAAAAAAAAAAGAAGAAAGAAAAAGGAGAAAAGAGAAAACGACACAGAAGAAAAATAAAACACAAACTACATTTTAACCTTCATCAGCAAAAAATAATAAAAAAATAAAAAGAAGAACACACAAGAAAAAAAACAAAATAGCAACCGAGATAGAAACCACAAAAAAAAATAATAATAAAAAAAAATCACGAATGAAAGACAAGTAATACGGAATCGACCTATATTTTTTTCCCTCACCTCCATTAGCATGTTTACGTATTCGTCAGGAGATATTCAGGTAAGGTGAGGTAAACAACGTGACTCACCTCTTGTTTACACATGAAACGTCTAATTACCAGGAACGAATGATCTCTCGGGGCCCGCACGTTATTATTAAAGGAGGGAGATGTTTTGGAGGATAAAGTGAAGGCTTGGCGGTGACGGCGAAGGTAAGGCATAGCGGAAAGAGAAGAGGAAAAGGAGGAGGGTTGAGGACAAAAGGAAATGAGGGAGAGGAAAGAAAATAGGGTAAAAAAAAGAGAGAGAGAGAGAGAGAGAGAGAGAGAGAGAGAAAGGGGAATCGGTAACGGAGAGGAAAGAAGAAAGGGATGAGACAAGATCGTGACAAGGTGAGTTCTCATTGGCTGTTTAGGAAGAGAAACAGACAGAGGAGAGGACTGATTGGCTCCTTCGCCGCCACTACCTCACCAATCACCAATCGTCATCCTGTGTCTTCTTGCTCTTCTGAGAATACATATACATTCTCTCTCTCTCTCTCTCTCTCTCTCTCTCTCTCTCTCTCTCTCTCTCTCTCTCTCTCTCTCTCTCTCTCTCTCTCTCTCTCTCTCTCTCTCTCTCTCTCTCTCTCTCTCTCTCTCTCTCTCTCTATCTATATATCTTTCTATCTATCTATCTATCTATCTATCTATCTATTTCTCTTTCTCTAAATTCAAAGCATAAACTCTTCGTCAGACAGATTATAGAATAACACACACACATACACACACACACACACACACACAGAGAGAGAGAGAGAGAGAGAGAACGTGTCTGACGGAGATGTTGCTGGGGAAGAAGGTTGGGGAGACGCTATGGAGGAGGCGGGGAAGAGGCCACGGATCAATAAAGCTTGTGGCGGGAACAATAACAGCCAGTCAGCCCACATCAAGCCCACCCACACCCAAACCAACACACACACACACACACACACACACACACACATACACATACAGCCACCCACGCACTGACACTCTAAAGAACACGAAGGAAGAATGAATTGTAGTGGCAGACTTGTTAGTTTTTGTGGCTTCTTGTGGTTCGTGATAAGCTGTACTCTATTTATTATGCAAAGGAAGAGGTAAAAAAAATGATAGTTAATAGATAGATGAATAGATAAATAGATGGATAGATAGATAGATAGATAGATAGATAGATAGATAGATGGACAGATACATAGATACATAGATAGATAGATATCCAGATAGATAGATAGAATGATGGATAAAGAGATAGATAGATAGATACAGACAGACACATAGATTAATAGATAGACAGAGAGACAAATAGATAGATAGATAGATAGATAGATAGATAGATAGATAAATAGATAGACAGATAGATAGATAGATAGATAGATAGATGGATGAGTGAATGGACAGATAGACTAATGAAGATATTAATAAGAGGATACATAAATATACTTTAATAGATAGATAAAACAAGCTAACATAGATAGATACACAAACAGACAAACAGACAGACAAACAGACAAAGAGACAGACTCAGAGAAATATACGCAGACATCTCAATTACCACAGATTACCACACACAGTTAACCACACACACACACACACACACACACACACACACACACACACACACACACACACACACACACACACACACACACACACACACACACACAAACACAAACACGAACGCTAACACGCACATCTTTAAAGTCTTACCGACGGATTTTCTTTACCCGGCACTCTGAAAAAGAAGAAGAAGAAGAAGAAGAAGAAGAAGAAGAAGAAGAAGAAGATGATGATGATGATGATGATGATGATGATGATGATGATGATGATGAAGAAATAGTAGTAATAAAAAAGAAAGAATAAAAGAAAAGCAAGAAACATAACAGGAATAACAGGAAGAAGAAAACGAAGAGAAAATACGAAAAATAGAAAAAGAAAGTAAGAAAGAAAATGAAGAGAAAAATTAAATAAAATAAAGCTACATCATTATAAGAGAAAGAAACAGAAGGAGGAGGAGGAAGAGGAAGAGGAGGAGGAGGAGGAGGAGGAGGAGGAAGAGGAGGAGGAGGAGATAACCACAAGAATAGCAACAGCAACATTTTTATTCCTCATTATCCACAAAACTCACCACCATCCGTTTTCTTTCATTCTTTGTCTTCCGCCAGCAAACTATTTTTCAACACTCCCTCCTCCTTCCCCCCCCCCAACTCCCTTCCTTCCACTTCTCTCCTTCCATCCCACCCTCCCTTCCCTCCCCTCCCTCCACCTCCGTCCGTGTCGCTGTCGCTGTTCGTAATGCTCATGAATAAAAAACTTATGTGTATAAATGTCATCAACAACACCATCCTTCTTCTTCTTCTTCTTGCTTCTTCTTCTTCTTCTTCTTCTTCTTCTTCTTCTTCTTCTTCTTCTTCTTCTTCTTTTTACGTTTTTTTTTTTTATCATTCCACCATTTAATTTTCTCCTCCTTTTCTCTTCACTGTCTTCTTTCTATTATTCCTTGTTTCTCATCACTCCTTCCATCTACTTTCTCATTTCCTCCTGTCCGTGTCCTTGTCCTTGTTCTTGTTCTGCCGCCACATCCTCCTCCTCCTCCTCCTCCTCCTCCTCCTCTTTCTCCTCCTCATTATCACTTAGCATCCTTGGCCGCTTCTTACACCTTCCCCTTCTTTTGTTTCTCCCTCTCCTTCTTCCTCTTCCTTCCTGTATATTTTCCTCTCCCTTCTCCCTTCTCTCCCTTCTTCACTTGTATATCTATTTTTATCTTTCTGTTTTCATTTTCATACTTTCTCCTGATTTTCTTCATCCTTATTGTTCTATATTTCAATTTATTTTTGTTTTTTTTCTTCTCCTTCTCTTCTTCCTGTCTTCTTCATGCTCTGTTTTCTTCATGTCTTCCTCCTCTTTTTTTTCCGTCGTTTTTTCTTGTCTTCTTCATTCTCCCTCGCCTTCGGTCTGCAGACGCCAAAGTCCCAGTCAAGTCCAACTTTCGGTACGAGGAAAATTTCATGTTTTACGTCCCGCCAGAGTTAGCATCCCTGCCTTCCCTCCCTCCCTCCCTCCCTCCCTCCTTTCCTCCTTCCCTCTTTCCTTCCTTCCCTCCTTCCCTCCCTCAGCTCCTCATCCTCAGGGAAAGGACGGATCTGTGGGTGAGTTATTTTTCCACTCCTCCCCTTCCCTTCCACTTCTCTCCCTCCATCCCTGCCGTCCTGTACTGACCCTCCCTCCCTCCATCCCCTCCCTCTCTCCCTCCCTCTCTCCCCTTTCATGTGGTAACTAACTGTCCAGAGATGATGACTCTTTCAGACAGATATGCCAGGACACTTGTTTGTCTCTCAGTCTTTCTTGTTTACCGTGGTGTTGTGTGGATCACCTCTCAACCTCTTTTCTTCCCCTTTCCCCTTTAGAGAAGACAAAGTGTGAAGAAAAGGACCACCAGTGTGACCATCCCAGAGGAAGTAAGTAAAGTCCGCCCACTCACCCACTTTGAACACACGCTTGGTAGGATTGGCTAGCATCTCACGCCCACCGCCCACAAGTTACTGGTGTGGGCGGGGCAGGGGGAGCTCAGGGGGTAAGGAGGCGAGCCAGGACAACAGACAACACCTAGCTGTCACCTGGAGGCGCAAAAACCTGATGTCACGAAGGCCTGTGTGAGCTCGCCCGTCGCTGGCCGCCCCCTTGCCACCTGGGTTCGCGCCCCGCCAAGGCCCCGCCACTCACCTCAACACCCACACCCGCTGTCGTGTGATCCAGCACTCCGGTAGTCTGCTCTGTGGACCGTCGTTCCCACGCACTCATCCTCACGCACTTCCCTCACGCACTTCCCTCACGCACTTCCCTCACTCTACCTCCCCCCAGCTCTTCCCCACCCGACTCCGCACTCCTCGCACTCACGCACCGCATCCTTCATGCACCCTCTCTCTCACACACTCTCACGCACTCCTTCCCTCGACCTCCATGCCTCCCTCACTCCTTTCGCCCACAAGCACAAGCACCCATCACCTCCTGTCACGAGCACTTCCTCATGCACTCCGCACCTCCACCACAAGCACTACCTCCTCTCTTGCCCCGCTGTGCCTACTTCCCTCCCTCTGTCCCTCATGCACTAAAGCACTACCTTGAATACTCCTGCCCACTGCTGCCATTGACACTAACTCTTCACTCGCTTCCTCGCCCAGCTCAGAGTGGCCGTGTTCAAAGCTTTACTTGTCTGCTAAAGTGACTTATCTCATTCTTGTAATTGTTTTTTTTTTTTTTATATCTTTTTATATACATATTCCGGTGACCACTAACCAAATGAAATAAGAAAAATTATTATCCACCACAGAAATATTTCTATACGAGACATTCCTGGAAACCACTCCGGAAACATTTTATGCTGTTTTTTTTTTTTTTTTTCTAATTCTTTTTGGGTTTTTTCTTATATATAATGTGTGATTGATTTTTTTTTTTTTCTTGTTGTTCATTGTTGTATTAATCGTAAACTTTTTCCTTCTTCCGTTCGTGCCTGATAAGTGTTCTCCTTGTTGTTGTTGTTGGTGTTGGTGGTGTTGTTGTTGTTGTTGTTGTTGTTAATGTCGTCGTTATTGCCGTTGTTGTTGTCGTTGTTAATGTTGTGATTTGTTGTTGGTGTTGTTATTTTTGTTGTTGTTCTTGTTGTTAATGTTCTCTGGTACCGTTGTTGTGTTATGTCTTTCTTAATGTGTGTGTGTGTGTGTGTGTGTGTGTGTGTGTGTGTGTGTGTGTGTGTGTGTGTGTGTGTGTGTGTGTGTGTGTGTGTGTGTGTGTGTGTGTGTGTGTGAGAGAGAGAGAGAGAGAGAGAGAGAGAGAGAGAGAGAGAGAGAGAGAGAGAGAGAGAGAGAGAGAGAGAGAGAGAGAGAGAGAGAGAGAGAGAGAGAGAGAAAAGAGACGAATGAAAAGAGACGAATAAAATGAGAAAACTATCTATCTCTCTCTCTCTCTCTCTCTCTCTCTCTCTCTCTCTCTCTCTCTCTCTCTCTCTCTCTCTCTCTCTCTCTGATTAAGAAAACACACAAAGAGAAAACGAATATGGAAAACAAAAATTATATGACAGGAATAGACGCTAAATATAGAATCAGTCAGGAGAAAAACTTAAGATATAAACCAGTGAAGCAACTTATTTTATAGAGTTTATATCTACGTGACTAAATATAAATGACCTGTGAGTCTGAGGAGGGTGTGGAAACAAACTTGCCGACTGAAAATAGAAATCACATAAAAAGAATACTGTGAGGGAAAGAAAAATGGAAGGAAAGGAAAAAAAAAAGGAAGGGACGGAGGGAGGGAAGGAGGAGGGAGGGGAGGGTAGAGGGACAAAGGAGAGAGAGAATAAGAAAAATACAATCAACGCACAGTCCCAGAATATGAAAGAAAGGGAGGGGAATATGGAGAGATACGAAAGAAAGACAGAAATATAAAAGAGAGAGAGAGACAGAAAAATACTAAGAGAAAAAATGTTGCAATGTGCTAAAGAGAAAAAACGAAGGGGTTAGGGAAAAAAGTCAGAGAAAGAAGAACGAAAAGAAAGAGTTAAGTGCGAAAGCAAAAAGAAATAATGAGGGATAAAGAAACTTGGCAAAAAAAAAGAGAGAGAGCTAGAAGAGGAGACATAATTTCAACGAGAGAGAGAGAGAGAGAGAGAGAGAGAGAGAGAGAGAGAGAGAGAGAGAGAGAGAGAGAGAGAGAGAGAGAGAGAGAGAGAGAGAGAGAGAGAGAGAGAGAGAGAGAGAACAAACACACACACACACACACACATAACGATATACACATACAGAATGGCGAACACAAACACACACATGTACGTACATAATTTCTACGTAAGGAAAGGAAGGGTGTGTGTGTGTGTGTGTGTGTGTGTGTGTGTGTGTGTGTGTGTGTGTGTGTGTGTGTGTGTGTGTGTGTGTGTGTGTGTGTAGATTGATGTTTTAGTAAAGAAGTTGAAGTGAAATTTGCTTGATAAACTACGTACACCTGTCACTGTATCACCAGCTTAGTCTCTCTCTCTCTCTCTCTCTCTCTCTCTCTCTCTCTCTCTCTCTCTCTCTCTCTCTCTCTCTCTCTCTCTCTCTCTCTCTCTCTCTCTCTGCCACGCCACACTCTCGGCTGCATGGTCTTCAAGGTTAGTACCGCCCTGAGTCAGGCTTGGTCAGGCTTGGTCAGGTCACGTGTAGCTGCTTGTGACCCTTTCCTTCCCCCATAGCTGCCCCTCCCCCCGCTAGCATCATGGAGGCTTCGCAACAGCTACTTCACACGAGCTAAGTAAGACCTGTAAATAAGTTATAAGTAGGTCCAGCCATTGCCTGTTGCCTTGGCCTTTGATAATTTTGTCTAGCTTAACAAGTATAGATCAAAACAACAAGTGTATTTCTCCCTAAGAGGTCATGAGAAATTGAGGCATTAGTACTTGTGCCAATCACTCTTTTGAGCCACACATAACAACCATATTTGCAAGTGATAACTTCAACAGAAGCCCTTTACTCACTCTGTCGCCCCAGGTGGAGCACAAAGCCTCACCCCAGCCCGTGCTCAGTGCCCCGGGCTCCACGCTGCCGGGCCGCTCGTGCCTCCCGCCCTCCTTACAGAGCCCCGCCCCGCCCCTCCCCTGCCACCCCGCCGTCCCTTCCCTCCTCGGCAGCCTAACCCATTTCCGTTACCCCAGCATAGCCCAGCACTTGACTGTGGGCGTGGGTGGAGGCGTGGGCGGCCGCTGAGGACCTCTCTCAGTAGGTTGGTAGAGGGGCGTCTTACCTCACCTTGACTAACTCTTCACCTGCACTCTTGATCACTTATCTCGCACCTGTAGTCACTGTATTGGCTTTGTTAACACTCAACTCACATGGAGCATCTGCAGCCTCTACTGAGCACACCGCGGGACTCTCATACTCTCGCAGCACTATATCATTATTTTATTGTGTTTTTCTATTTTTTTGCATTTCGAGATAACTTTTTTTTACTCGAATGAAATTTATTTTTGACCTAGCTCTCCTCGGTCTCGCGTCCCTCATCTTGACCAGCTGTTGCTGGAATATTACAATTTTGTACTTAATCTCGTTCACAGGCGGGCGGAGGCGCCTCCCTCCTTCAGTAGCATGTCACCTGCATGATTCCGTACGGCCCCGTCCCCCGCCCCGCCATCTTGCCCCAAAGAAAGAGAGAAATTTTTCACTCGGAGGAGGATACATTTTGATCCTCGAGTCCTTCCTGTGTCCTGTGTCTCTAGCTTGACAGACTATCTCTTCACCGCCAGGTAAGTGTGGACGCATGAGCCCAGCAGCCCCGCAGGTGTGCATGCCGTGTTTCCTGCTTCTTGAGACACACCTGCTGCCGCTTGACAGTGTAGAGTAGCGGGTGTCGTCTCGGTGTCTAATGACTTACAACTCCCTCTCTTCCTGGTGAGGGTCTTTTCCCGCAGATCAAGGTAGGACGGGGCGGCAGATTTCAGCCTGTGGCCTGCCGGCTCTTCCTGCCAGATTGGCCCATATGCTGATTTATTGTACTTTTTTTTGTCTAAATGACCATTTAACAGCACTTTTCTTCCTTCGCGGTCCGTCTGCCATTATCTTTTTTTTCTGCATGGCCGCCTGCCAGACAGCCATCATCACATCCACCGCGAGCTATCCTTATCACTGACTGACCTGCCGCCCATCCATCTGTCTCCGCATCACACTCATGCATAAGTCTTCCCCGGCCTCCCCCATTCATCACGCCCTTGACTTCCCTCAGCTCCCCTCCCCACCAAAGAGTGTTACGATTATTCATCCACTAACACACCACCAACACTACCACCATTCTCTCTTCTTGCCTCCACGATCCATCCCAAGACTCACTCAGTACACACACACACACACACACACACACACACACACACACACACACACACACACACACACACACGATACCTCTGTTTACTATCATTCTTTCATTGGGCAAATTCTTAAAACTTCTTCGTCTCTTCTTCCTCTTCCTCTTTCTCTTCCTTCTACTCCTTCTTTTTCCTCCTCCTCCTCCTCCTCCTCCTCCTCCTCCACATCCTTTCTTCTCCCACCCCGCCCCGTTCTTCTTGCTGGTTCAGACCCTTAGGAAGGACTAGGTCAGGTCTGAACACCGGGACTCTTCAGCACGCTCTCTCGGTGTCAAGGACTGTTCCCTCCCTCTGTCTTATACGATTTTGGTAGCTCCAACCCCCTCACCCCCGTCCTCCCTCTCTCTCTCTCTCTCTCTCTCTCTCTCTCTCTCTCTCTCTCTCTCTCTCTGCACAATACACAGCCTGACCCTTTTTTTCTTTCTTTTAGCGTCACCGTTGAACATGACAGAGACAAGCAAGTCACAGATTACTTCAGATCACAATAAACTATCACCACAAGTCACCGAACACCACTACACGCTACCATACAACACCACAGACCCCTTTGGAAGAATATCACCATCACGCACCATCACAGACTACCACAGACCACTTAACGCCACCACATACCACAACAAACCCACCACACCCTTCCACAGAAATATATATAGTGATCCAGTTACAACATCACGTACCTTCCAACACAGCACATGTACGGACACAAAAATAAATACTCATCCTTTTCCATGCATCACCAAAACACCTCAAAGGACCAGACCCCTTCATCAAAATACCTCAAGTAACCTCATATTTAATACCCATAGCACATTAAACCATTATATCCCTCTAGGTCACTCTGCCACAACAAACCCTAATCACACTAACAATCCAGCTCATCCTAGTAACTTAGGCCACCCAAGTAATCGAAGTCACACTATTAAACCAGGTCATCCTTGCCCACACACTGACAACCCAGGTCACCTTAGATCACCCTAGTAATACCAGTAGGCACCACCACATCCCCTCCAGGTCACACTTAGGTCCTAGTCCAGGGCGTCACGTAACCACAGCCCCCTGTCTCCCTAGGCCATACAGAGCCCAACACGATCGGAGAAAGACCTGGAGGCCCTGGATGCGCCCCCGCCCGGAGACGCCATCCAGGCCAGCGCCACCGCCAAGCCCGGGGACGGCGTGGTGAACGACAGGGAATCTTGGGACTCGAAATGGCAATACCTGCTGGCCGTGATCGGGTACGCGGTGGGCCTGGGCTCCGTGTGGCGCTTCCCTTACTTGTGCCAGAAGAATGGAGGGGGTGAGTACACTGCCTGCCTTGGTTGTCACTTCAGTTGAGATCACGAGGACTGAAAGTTAAGGTTGCGTCATCTAATTTCGGGAACCTGCCCGTCTGAAACTGTGCATGTGGTGTGGATGTCGTGCGCTTCATGGATACTTATCGCTTTTAGTAGTGAATAAAGGCAGTATTTTCTATTGTTCACGACTTAAAAATTAGATTAATGCAGTATTTGTCATTGCTGCCTGTATATTGTATATTGTTCATAATGAGAAGTAATCTAAAGCACACCGCACACACGGATTAGGACACTTTGTTGACGTGTGGGTTGCAAAAGTACGATGATAAAAATGTTAATCCCCCCATGACCGATACTAATTATTATTATTCGTATTGGAGGATGTCTAAAGGCACAAACACACCTAATAGTTTAACATACACCATTTATTGTCACTCTACTCATCAATATCCATCAGTCTGAATACAAAAAGAAGAACAGTTGCAAGAAACCGCCAGGCCTTTATACTTATCTCCTCACTCGTCACCACATCTAACCGAATCCAGAACAGTCCCGAACTTTCCTACCTCCGTTGTTGCCCTAGCTCTCTCTCTCTCTTTCTCTCTCCCTTTTTCTCTCCCCGTTCTCTCCCCCTCCCTGAGTCTCCAAATGACCCGCCTTGCAGCACCACAGTCCCTCGCCTCTAAATATTATTCGGCACCTCGGAATAATTACACAGAATATTCACTCACGTTCCTACGTTTCTGAGTAGACATGTGTTTATGAACCTCGATAATTTCCTCCCGTGAACATAAAGGAAGTTGATAGATAATAATTGCAACAAAGCGATGTTTACGGTGAGTGGGGAAGGGGGGAGAGTGCAGGACAAAGTGTGTGTGTGTGTGTGTGAGAGAGAGAGAGAGAGAGAGAGAGAGAGAGAGAGAGAGAAAGTTGCGTAGTAAAGGGAAAATACGAGCAATGAGTGAATATAAGAAAAAAAAATAAAACAGTGAAAGAAAGAAAAAAGAAAAAAGAAAGAAAAAGAAAGGAGACCAGGTAAAGGAAGATAATGATGATAAGGATGATAATACTGAAAGAAGAAGGCGAACAACAACACAAACAATAAAAAACGATAGTAATAATAAAGATGATGGTGATAATAATAATAATAATAATAATAATAATAATAATAATAATAATGGTAATAATAATACGGTAATAATAATAATAATAATGGAACTAATCACAGGAGACTAGGGGAGACAGTGGGGGATGGGGGAGGTGGCAGCGGCAGAAGATAAGCAGAGCAGAAGTACAGAATTGGCAGTTTTCTGATGGCCTCGTGTATTAAAATGCAAATAGGAACATTATCTCTTGTCCGATATTGAGTGAGAAGTGGCCGCGGTGTTGTTATCTGCTCCTCGCCACTCCTGCACACACACACACACACACACACACACACACACACACACACACACACATTTACATTCCTCCTAGTTGTTTACAGTATGGTACGAGAATATTTTGGTGAACTTGACTATATCTTATGTAATTCTGAACGTTTACTCGTTACTAGAGGTGATTCTAAAGCACATACCAGCGTAATGTCTGATGCTGCCGGAGTTAATGAGGATAACATGATCGATTTACCCTTGGAATTGATGCTAGTGTTGTGCCACGTGCCGCAGGTTGTTAGGTCAGTAAGGATAAGGAAGACTGTACGCCTGACAGAACCTCGTAAGAAAAAGAGTCTGGTTGAAATGTGTAAAAATAATAATGTAGTGATATTTAATGGTAGAATTACTAATGACATGGGAACTGGGAAATATTCTACTGCCTGCATTTTTTTTTATTTTTTTTATGGAAGAGGGAAACTAGCCAAAGGTCTTGAAACTTCACTCCTAAAAGAAGTCAAGTCGCAGGAAGATGGAACACAGAAGCAGGCAGAGAGTTCCAGAGTTTACCAGAGAAAGGTATGATACTTGCAATACTGTGGAACATAAGAAACACATTAGAAAATAAAAAAAAGAACATCGCCTGACAGAACTTCCTACGAAAACTGTCTGGTAGAAATGCATAAAAATAACAATGTGGTAATATTTAATGGTAGAATCACTAATGACATGAGAACTAGGAAACACTCTACTACCTGCAATACAACTAGAAACTTTGAATATTGTGGAACATATGAAACGTATCAAAAGATGAAAAGAATATCGACGTGTACTTCCAGACATTACGTATCTCTCCTCCACCTTCTCCTCCTTCACCCTTTGACCTTCAGCAGCATCATGACCTTGTGTGTTGATGCCCTCAGTCACATCATCAATTTTCAGTTTTCTGGTTAACTATGAGATATAATTTTGCACTAATAACATGAGGAAAAACGCCAAACAGAAAGAGAGAGAGAGAGAGAGAGAGAGAGAGAGAGAGAGAGAGAGAGAGAGAGAGAGAGAGAGAGAGAGAGAGAGAGAGAGAGAGAGAGAGACAGAGACTAGACAGTAAGGACCCGCCTGCAGCTAAGACGAAATTGTTGATATAAGAAAGGAAGAAAGGAAGGAAAATAGGAAGGAAAAAAGAAAGAAAGGAAGGAAGGAAGGAAGAAAAGATGAAAAAGGGAAGGAAGGAAGGAAGGAAGAAAATAACTCCCATCACTTTTCGACAAGAGGAGTGAGTATTTGAAGGGCGACTCATATGGAGAAAAGGAGTAAAGGGAAGGAGTAGAGAAAAAAAATTAGGGAAAGGAGAGGAAACAGAAAAAAGGAATGATGATGAGGAGGAGGGCCAGAGTGAGGAAGGGCGAGGATCAACACCATGAAGTGTGAGGAATGAAAACATGAGGAATATTAAAGGTGAAATGAGGAAGGAGGTGAAAAAGGAATGATCATAGAGAAATTAATTAAAGTGAACCTTCTGAGAGAGAGAGAGAGAGAGAGAGAGAGAGAGAGAGAGAGAGAGAGAGAGAGAGAGAGAGAGAGAGAGAGAATAGGACATGAGTGGCAGTGTGGGTAAGGGAGAGAAAGGGAGGAGGGAGAAGGGTGCGTTGAGTGAAGGGAGAAGCAACTCGTTACTCACCCTACCAGGAAATTGAACTTCTCCCGGCCTGGCGAGGGAGGAAAGCAAGATGGGGAGGAAGGGGAAGAGATGCAGGAGGCGCAGGGAAGAGGTGGGGAAGGAACGGGAAGTAATAGGAAGAGAGGGGGAATGCTGGGGAAAGTGCGGATGTCACCTGATGAAGGAAGAGGAGGAGGAGGAGGAGGAGGAGGAGGAGGAGGAGAAGAAGAAGAAGAAGAAGAAGAAGAAGAAGAAGAAGAAGAAGAAGAAGAAGAAGAAGAAGAAGAAGAAGAAGAAGAAGAAGAAGAAGAAGAAGAAGAAGAAGAAGAAGAAGAAGAAGAAGAAGAAGAAGAAGAAGAAGAAGAAGAAGAAGAAGAGGAGGAGGAGGAGGAGGAGGAGGAAGAGGAGGAGACATTTATGAAAGGTCTTCTTTACCTCTTGTATCTCTGAAGGAATGTATTGTACGCTCCCTTTTCTTTTATTTCCTACTCACCTTTTCTTTTCTTTTTTTTTTTTCTTACTTTACTGTTATCCAGATAAAATGAAGACTTTTTTATCCATACATTAAAAGAAACATTTTCCCAAGTTCCCTTCCTCTTCCTTTCTTTCCATTCCATTCCATTCTGCGTTCTAATTATGCCTTCTCTCCCATTTCCTTCCCATCCCCTTTCCCTTTATCTATTCTTCCCCTTACCTTACCTTACCTTAACTTCCTCTATTTTTCCTTACCTAAACCTTCTTTCCCTTACCTCACCTGTCCTTATCTTCCCTTCCCGTCCTTTTCCTTACCTTTTCTCAAATCACTTTATACTTCAACATAACTTGACTTCCCTTGCCTTACTCTATATACCTTTCCTTTACCTAACCTTCCCTTCCCTACCTTACCTTACAGCCACTTAGATTCCCTTCATCTCTTAGTAACATCACCACCAAACGGCATTCCCATCATTCCCCTCATCTGCGTCACAAGCACCCTCTCTCGTTGCTTCCAGGCACCGTCCTCTCCCCTCTCTCTCCCTTCATCATCCCCTCTCATCACACGATTCTCCTTCACTCATATACTAAGAGCCAAACCATCCTTCCTCCTTCCTTACTAATCCCATCCCTCCCTCTCTCTCTCCCTTCCTCCTTCCTCTCTATCACCCTTTGGAATCAAAACTTTGCTCATCCTGGAATACTGATAAGGGAACGTTCGGTGTGGGCGTGAGAGAGAGAGAGAGAGAGAGAGAGAGAGAGAGAGAGAGAGAGAGAGAGAGATTCACTCCTTTGCTGCCTACACTCAATTTCTTTTTTTTTT
This sequence comes from Portunus trituberculatus, assembly GCF_017591435.1. NCBI lineage: Eukaryota > Metazoa > Arthropoda > Malacostraca > Decapoda > Portunidae > Portunus > Portunus trituberculatus. The sequence goes on from NC_059291.1 coordinate 4,158,030, forward strand.
TTCTCTCTCTCTTTCTCTCGTTTTCTGTTAGTGGGAAAGGATATACTGCTTTAAAAGGGACTTGGTTCGTGCAGCTGTGTTATCATTAGTGTGATGTGCGTGGTTGCGCCGTGCCTCTCCTCCTCCTCCTCCTCCTTTTCCCCTGAGCATCTGCTGGGTGTTAGCTATTAGTGAGTCGTGACTGTGCTAATGTTTTTTCCTTCATTTGTAAAGTGATGCTAAATCTATTCCAATCTCCTTCAATAAGTCTCTGCTTCTCTCTTTAAGTTGGTTATATAAATGAGTTGTTTCTTTCTTTTCACTTTGTTTCCTTGATTTAGAAAGTAATGCTATTTAATCTATTCGTTTCCTTTATTTTTTTCCTCCTTCATTTGTTTTATGTAGATGAGTGATTTGATTTTTATTTTCCTTTTTGTAATATTAAAGTTGTTAAATTTAATCCAACTCAAAAGTGGTAGATGAATGAAAGAAACAGAGCAGTGGGACTAAATGAGCAGCGAACAGGGAGCTTGGAAAAGACTATACATAGATTTATATAGATAGAGACGATAAGTGAACCTTCTACATTGGCCTCCCTCGTGTCCCTTTGTTCTCGTGTATTCTCGTTAGGTGTTATGTGGTGGTCTCGCTTATCTTGTTGATATATTTGTGTCTATTGTTCTGTTGTGTTCTTTCGCTGTCAGGGAGATGTGTTGCGGTTTTGTTAGGGGACTGATGGAGGGACGTGGTGTGTTGCGTTAACCCCTTCAGTACTGGGACGCATTTTCACCTTGAGATTTGTGTACGATTAGATCCTTTCATTGACATTAGGAAGAGTCTATGGAGGTCAAGAGATTAATGGCTACAGTCTTCACTATTCTAATCCCCCACATGCATTTCTGAAGCTGTAGAAAATCCCAAATAGTCACCAGAATGAATATAGAAACACGTCCTGGTACTGGAGGGGTTAATGTTGTGTTGTTTGTGGTGAGGTGTGATGTTCTCTGTTCTTCTATGCTGTCTTTACTCTTGCTTCTCATTCTGTTTTCTTTTCGGGATTGGTAAATGAATGGTCTTTTCTTTTATGTTTATCTATATATCTATTTATTTTATCTATTTTATTCGTCACTATCATTCGTCTTCGTTTCATTCTATTTACCATATTTATCTATTATCAT
>NC_059291.1:4164186-4171686 GCF_017591435.1 Portunus trituberculatus
CAAACAGTGAAACACACACACACACCGCGTAGTGTAGTGGTTAGCACGCTCGACTCACAATCGAGAGGATCCGGGTTCGAGTCCCGGAAAGCAGCGAGGCAAATGGGCAAGCCTCTTAATGTGTAGCCCTGTTCACCTAGCAGTAAATAGGTACGGGATGTAACTCGAGGGGTTGTGGCCTCGCTTTTCCGGTGTGTGGAGTGTGTTGTGGTTTCAGTCCTACCCGAAGATCGGTCTATGAGCTCTGAGCTCGCTCCGTAATGGGGAAGACTGGCTGGGTAACCAGTAGGCAACCGTGGTGAATTACACGTACCACTACACAACCATCATGTAAGGAGAGGTGTGTTGGCGGGGATAGTTGCAGCGCCCCGCCATCTTGCCACTCTCCGACGCCCACATTGCCACCGTTGCCACCGCCACACACTCCGCAAAAGAGGATTCGACATACAGTTGTGTTCGGCCCCAAGCGACATCGACCAGCCCCCGAACTCCGCTGCTCTTGCTTATTCGGCGTTTAGACAACCTCGAGAATGACAAATTGACCTACCCTTTCTCTCTCTCTCTCTCTCTCTCTCTCTCTCTCTCTCTCTCTCTCTCTCTCTCTCTCTCTGCTTTATTTTTATGCTTTCATCTTTTATCAAGTTTCTTTTTATCTTTTTCCTTTATCATTTTTTTTTCACGTACTCTAAATCCTCTCTCTCTCTCTCTCTCTCTCTCTCTCTCTCTCTCTCTCTCTCTCTCTCTCTCCACCGTGCTTCGTCAAGTCAATGGGGCAGGATCACCTTGGCCTTCTATCGCAATACAATACACGAGATGGAAGAGAGAGGGAGAGGCAGAGGAAGGAAGGAGGGAGAGGATTTAAGGGAGAGTCACGAGGGAGGGAGAGATGAAGGAGAGACGGAGGAGAGACGAAGGAAGATAAAGGAAGATCGAGAGATGGAAGTGAGAGAGAGGAAGAGAGAGAGAGAGAGAGAGAGAGAGAGAGAGAGAGAGAGAGAGAGAGAGAGAGAGAGAGAGAGAGAGAGAGAGGTGAGATAATGAATACGAAAAAAGTCATAAATAAAAATAAAATCATTTCCTCAACATATAAAAACATTGACCACTTCCTCCCTCCTCCTCCTCCTCCTCCTCCTCCTCCTCCTCCTCCTCCTCCTCCTCCTCCTCCCGTAGCCAACCACAGCCGTCTCCTTTTACCCTGATTGGTCGTCACTCAAGCGTCCGTCTGTCTGTCTGTCCGTGTGTCTGTCCAATGCTGACACGTCGCCGCTCTCTTGATCATGTTGATGTTTTTTTTCGTCCTTCGTCATGATTTTGTTTTTTTCTTTTTTTTTCTTTTTCTTATTTTTCTTCTTCTTCTTCTTCTTCTTCTTCTTCTTCTTCTTCTTCTTCTTCTTCTTCTTCTTCTTCTTCTTCTTTATATTTCTTTTCTTCTGCTTCTTCCTTTCTTTATTTTTTCCCTTTTCTTCCTCTTCTTCCTATTCATTTTCTTTTCTTGTTCTTTCTTCTTCTTCTTCATATTTTCTTCTACTTCCTTTAATCATTTCCTTCTTCCTCGTTTGCCTATTCTTCTTTTTCTTCTCTTTTCTTTTCTTACTATTATTATCATTATTATTATTATTATTATTATTATTATTATTATTATTATTATTATTTTATTATTATTATTATTATTATTATTATTATTATTATTATTATTATTATTATTATTATTATTATTATAACATCTTCCTCTTTTCCTTCTTTTCTTCTTCTTCCTCTTCTTTTTCTTCTTCTTTTTCTTCTTCTTCTTCTTCTTCTTCTTCTTCTTCTTCTTCTTCTTCTTCTTCTTCTTCTTCTTCTTCTTCTTCTTCTTCTTCTTCTCTTCTTCTTCTTCTTCTTCTTCTTCTTCTTCTTCTTCTTCTTCTTCTTCTTCTTCTTCTTCTTCTTCTTCTTCTTCTTCTTCTTTTTCCTTCTTTTCTTCTTTCCTCTTTTTCCTTCTTCCCCTTTTTTCATTAGCAAACTTGAACGTGTGGTAAGATTTTTTTTTTTCAACGTTTCTTTTTCTTTCCTTTTTTTTTACTTGACTAAGCTCTTGTTAATTAAAAGATTCTAACATTTTTTTTTCTTACATGTATGCTTTCCTACAACTAAACTATTACCAAACTGTACCAAACTTAGCTGGAAACTTTATTATTCCTATGCCATTTATGTTCTTCTGTTTTCAGGGGAGAGCGGGAATGGCACTGTGGTCTAGTTTTATTCTTTTTTTATCTTTCTTATTTTGTCCCTCTCCTTTTTTCCACCCTTGACAAACTCCTTAACTCCTTCAGTACCATGAGGCGTTTTCGTATTCATTCTGGTGACTATTTGGTGATTTTTTACAGCTTCAGAAAATTAAAATAGTGAAGACCATGGCCATTTATCTTCTGACCTCCATAGACCCTTCCTAATATCAATAAAATGATCTAATGGTACACAAATCTCAAGGTAAAAATGTGTCCCAGTACTAAAGGAGTTAAAATAGTGAAGACTGTGGCTATTAATCTTCTGACCTCCATAGACCCTTCCTAATATCAATAAAATTATCTAATCTTACACAAAAATCAAGGTAAAAATGCGTTCCTGTACTGAAGAGGTTAACACGTAAACACACACACACACACACACACACACACACACACACACACACACACACACAAAAAAAAATAAATAAATAAATAAATAAATAAATAAATAAATAAATAAATAAATAAATAAATAACAAACACACACACACCTCTATATTACTTTCCTTCTATCCATAATAATATACCTCCATTCACCCTTTTTATCCCCTCGCCTGTCACGCTAAATGAGTAAATAATTCCTGTCCTCCACCTGCCAATAAACCTTCTTACTTATTAATAGCCAGGCAGGTGTTAGTGATGATGACTTTAGGTGAAGGAGGGAAGAGATGATGGACGTGTCTCTAATTACTGTTATTATGACCCTGATGGTGAAGAATGGGGGTAATAATAGTGATGGCAGTATGCAAGAGTGTTTGTTGTGCGATGAAGAGGAATAGTGTGTATGGTAAATCATCTATATGAAAAGTAGTACACGTGAAAGAGAGAGAGAGAGAGAGAGAGAGAGAGAGAGAGAGAGAGAGAGAGAGAGAGAGAGAGAGAGAGAGAGAGAGAGAGAGAGAGAGAGAGAGAGAGAGAGAGAGAGAGAGAGAGAGAGAGAGAGAGAGAGAGAGAGAAGCTAAGACGTGACACAGACTAGCAAGAGATAACAAGAAAATAAATCAAAACAATTGCAAAAATGAAAAGAAAAAAGAAAAGAGAAAAGAAAGAAAAAAAAACAAAGAAAGAACATCAATAAAAATAAAGACTACAGAGAGAGAGAGAGAGAGAGAGAGAGAGAGAGAGAGAGAGAGAGAGAGAGAGAATCATCACGAGGCAGCTAACAGTGAACGTAAGCAAGATGTTGGTCGTTCATCAGATAATGCGACAAGTTTATGAGGTAGGAGAGGTAGGAGGACGAGGATGGGAAGGAGGGATGGAGGGAAGGAAGGAAGGAAAGAGAGAAGCCAGGAAGGAAAGGAGGATAGGACTAAGGCGAGAAAAAGAGGAAGGAAACAAGAAGAAAAGCGAGAAAAGGAGGAAGTAGAGAAGAACCAAGAAGGAAAGGAAAGAAAGAATGGAGACAAGATAAATTAGGAAGGAGAAGAGGATAGAAGGAAAAGCGAGCAGGAAAGGATGATAGAAGGAGGATGGAAAAGGAGAGAAAGAGAGGAAGAATACAAAAAAAAACAATACGGAAGGAAGGATAGAAAGGAGAGCGAGAAAGAAAGGAAAGAGACAAGGAGACCAACACAGTGACAAAGAGAGTATTAGCAGAAAGGTGTGGGAAGAGGGAGACACAGATAAGGGCTGAGAGAAACATGAGGAAAAGAAGGAAAGGGATGATGGAAGCGGTGGGCAGGAAAGAGACACAAGGGGAAGGAAAGGAGACGCAGGGAATGGAGGCAGCTGTGCGTGAGTCGTACCTGCCTGCATCACATTATTCTCAAGCTGAATCATAAACATCTCCAACTTGTGGTATAAGGGACACAACAAAGGTGATGCAGACCAATCCCTTAAAACTAGTAATCTGAAAAGGACGAGGAGTAACGGGTTCAAGCTTGATAAAGTCGGATTTTAAAGAGATAGAAACCCACTAAATAAAAAAAAAAAAACAGGATAAAAAATAGCAGATGAATGGAAGAGCCTCAATAGTCAGGCTGTTAGTGCAGAGTCAAGAGGGGCCTTTAAAAGATTAGATAAATTCGTGAATAATTGGATGTATTTTGTACAGGAACGTGCAGGATTAATGTATTTGTGTAGCTTTCCTAGTGTTCTTATGTTCGTCTTATGTTCGTCTTATGTTCGTCTTATGTTGCAATATAATGGTCTAATCGTACACAAATTTCAAGATAGAAGTGTGTCCCGGTATTGAAGGGATTAAGCTTAGCAATATATCCTCACTGATAACACTTTCTTAATGCGGTATTTGCTATGCTCTTACCATGAAATATTATGACTATTACTACTACTACTACTACTACTACTACTACTACTACTACTACTACTACTATCACTACTACTATTACTACTACTACTACTACTACTTCCGTTTATGTCTAGTCTGATCACTCTCTCCAGAAAACCAGACCCTTCAAACGCGTCTTTTTCTCATGAGTAGTCAGATTGGCCTTAACTTTCGGGGTTATATCGCTATTTTTCCTCGTGTGTCATCCTTCCCGTGACATCATTTCACTCTCTTCTTCCTCTCTCAAAGATCCGAAGTTTATATTCTCGACTCTTTTCCTTTTTTTCTTTCTTACGAGGCTCCGAGTTTCCGCCCCATCGGCCAGAACTGGTAGGGCGGCGCGGCGCTCCCCGGGACAAGGGGGACGTGGGGGAGGAAACATGTTGGGTAGTGCTGTGAATATGAAATGTAGTGATGGATATGATGGTATGATGGATGGATGTGATGGATGCGCGGCCCCTTTCACCGTGATGTATTTTATCTTTATTTAGCCATTGTGCTCTTTGTATTCAAAAACAGACAACAGCCTCCTTCACAAAACCAACTCCGATGAGGATGATGATGATGATGAGAGGAATATAGAAGAGCAACAAACAGCAGCATATTTGTTGATTCTTACAGGGCTGTCTGTGGTAACTTTCATCATCTCACGTACATTAAGAGGAGAGGATGTCAAAAAAGAGATAGGAGAGGACTGGAGAGGATAGAAAGAAGAGAAAGATGAAAAAGAGAGAAGACGATTTTCTTTTTTTTTTCAGAACAATACTAATAAACATGCAGCAAAAAATATGATAGTAAAAGAGAAGAATGAGAGAAGAAATGACACTAAAAAGAAGATAAAAAGTATAAGGAAGATAAAAGACCAATTTTGTGACGATATTGATTTTGCAACACAAAGGACAAAGAAAAGATAGCTAAAAAGGAAAGAGAAGAAAAGAAGATTGGAAGAAAAGAAAGAACAGCAGGTAGAATAGAAGACTCTTTCATTATTTTCCCTGCAAGTTCTCGTATATCAACTGTGTGTGTGTGTGTGTGTGTGTGTGTGTGTGTGTGTGTGTGTGTGTGTGTGTGTGTGTGTGTGTGTGTGTGTGTGTGTGTGTGTGTGTGTGTGTGTGTGTAACAAGAGCGAGTGCACAATACCCCCTATCATCCCCCTCATACGTCCCTGATCCCCAAAGAACCACTAACACCCCCTACCTCACTTCCCCGCTCTCCCACAACAACCACTTCCACCCCTACCAATCCTTCACCGCTTCCTCCCACCCCTCCCTCCCTCCCACAGCCTCCTCCTCCTCCCAAGCACGGAATAGAGTCATTGCATAATCTAGCGAATCCTGATCACTAGTCAAGTCCTCCGCGGCTCCAATCACAGTTACTCGGCTTATATGAAGAGGTGAGACTCACTTTAATGACGTTCTCCTCGCATTAGACCACGGAAATCTGATTAGGTCTGTGAAATTTTAACGTATGATCACACACACACACACACACACACACACACACACACACACACACACACACACACACACGTCCTTGAGAAAACGAATGAAAAGTCGAAAAAACAGAGAGAGAGAGAGAGAGATGCAGAAGCCACACGTTCCTGGTACCGCCTCCGCATGTTAGAACCCTGACTCACTGACCCACAACGCAACGCCTCGCCTCCACCAGACACTCACCGCCTCCCGCCCCACCACCACCTCACCCTTCACTCACTCAGGAATTACATGCCAAAAAAAGAATCTGAAATGGAGTTCGTCGTATTGGGTCACTTTTCATGTACGAACAACACTCACTCACTCACACACACACACACACACACACACACACACACACACACACACACACACACACACACACACACACACACACACACACACACACACACACACGTTGCCATGGAAAGAGAGGGTAGGGATGGACAAGCGGTGGAGAAAAGATAGAAAGGAAGAGAATGATAGAGGAATGAAGGAGGAAGGGAAGGGAAGAGTGAGTGATGTATGGGACGGAAGGAAGAGAAGGTAGGGATGGACAGGCTGCGGGGAAAAGATAGAAAGGAAGAAAAGAATAGAGGAATGGATGAGGATGGGAAGAGCGAGTGATGTATGGCAAGGAAGGAAGAGATTTGTATTGTAGGATCTCTTTCTTCACTGCTTTGTTCGTTTTCTTTTTTTTTTTTTTCTCTCTCTCTCTTTACCAATATTCAGAAAACTGTTGAGAAATTTTTGCACGAATGCAGACGTAAAGAAAAGATGAAAGAGAACTAGAGGTTAGTTTGCTCTTGCATTCTGCGAAATTATTTAAGAGGCTTGCATCCAAAATAACAACAACAACACTAATGATAACAACAACAACAACAACAACAACAACAACAACAACAATAATAATAATAATAATAATAACAGTAATAGCTGATCAAAAGTTTGTTTTTAAAAATGATATCAGTAATTATGGGGAAATTCTTGTGTATTAGTGGAAGAGTTAAGATTATCAAAGTTTGTCTTGCTGTTGTCATGCATTTGTCTTACATACCATAGAATATCTTAACTACTAAAACTATTACTATTATTATTACAGAATTACAGAAGAGAGAGAGAGAGAGAGAGAGAGAGAGAGAGAGAGAGAGAGAGAGAGAGAGAGAGAGAGAGAGAGAGAGAGAGAGAGAGTGGTGAAGGGGGGAAGGTTAAGAAGCTCACTTTCCCACATAGTCATCATCATCTACCAAGGATATTATCTCTCTCTCTCTCTCTCTCTCTCTCTCTCTCTCTCTCTCTCACACACACACACACACATGACCGCAAATCATCTCTCTCTCTTTTAATTAATTCATATTAATCTTTCTATCTATTTCTTACATATATTATTTCTTCTCTCCCTTCTTCTCTCACTCCTTCACTTCTTCCGTCTTCCATTTCTCTTTCTTTTATCCTGGTATTTGTTTATTACGCTTCT
>NC_059291.1:4176686-4179186 GCF_017591435.1 Portunus trituberculatus
ATGAAAGCAGGATACAACATTCAAGGCAAGATAAATGAAGTGTTCAGGTGATAATCAATACAAACAACTTTAAATAAGAACCTTTAAACATAAGAAAGGTAATACAAAAGCAGGAAACAACATTCAAGGCAAGATAAACGGCCTCAAATCTCCCAAAAGCTACAGGTGTCTTACAGGTGCTCACTCGCCCTAGAGCACACGCAACAGGTGTCCCGCAAAACTCCTCAAGTGTGTAAGTGCCGCCGAGGTGTCTGAGAGAGCGTGTCCTTCTCCCTCCACAGGTGTCGCCCTACTGCGGTGGCATCGGTGTCGCCTCCGCCTTCGTATCGTTCAATGTCGCCCTCTACTACAACACTATCATCGCCTGGTGCCTCTACTACCTCGCCGGGGTAAGTATCCTACGCTCCTCACCTCCTGAAGTCCTATACATTCCATTCTCTCTCATCCTCCTTGACTCCGTAGCTTGATTAGTCCTAACTCAAATGTTCCTTAGGTCCTCCCAATATTGTACTCTTCTCCATCCTTCACAGCCCATTGCATTCCTTCTTTCCATCCTTCATATAGTATTCCATTCTTTTATCCTTCCAGACCATCGCGTTGTTTTCCTTTTATCCTTCTAGACCATTCCACTCCTTTCTATCCTTCCTAGACTATTACATTTTTTTAATCCTTCCAGACCATTGCATCCCTTCCTTTAATCCTTTCTAAACTACTCGATTCTTTTATCCTTCCAGACCATTGCGTTGTTTTCCTTTCATCCTTCTAGACCAATGCACTCCAGCCTCCTTTAGTAGCTTCCCTCCTTTTCTTATGTTCTTCTTATATTCTTTATTTTATCCTTCCTAGATCATTTCATTATCTTATTCTTGCAGACCATTACGTTGTTTTCCTTTAATCTTTCCAGACCCTTCAATCTCTTCCCTTCCATCCTTCTAAGACCATTACATCCTTCTCTTCCATCCTTCCCTCTCAGCCATATCAGCCCACTCATCCTTCTGTTCCGGCCTTTTTCAGCCTTCACAGCCCCATCAACGTACCTCAACATACAGTTTCGTCCTTTCCCATCCTCCACATCCCACTCCATCGTCCTATTCCACCATTCTCAGCCTCGAAAGACCCGCTCCATCCCCCAGCTCTATCCTAGCGCCCAGAAGCCCCTACCCGTCCACTCCATCACGTAACCTCCACAGCCCACTCCATGCCGCCACTCCACCTTGCCACTCTATCCTCGTGAACCACTCTTGAGCTTCTATCGGCCCTTTTGCAGCCACCAATTGCTTTCAAGAGCGTCCATTAGTTCTCCAAAAAACCCGTCCTTCACAAATCTCTGTCGCTCTAACAAACCTTCGCTTGCCCTCTCCTGCCTTTATTTATGATCTCTCTGTTGGCCTCCACCGCCACTGCCCGCTTCATTACCACTCGCCAGGCCCCACGAGAGTCTCTTTCCACCAGCTATTGTGTTTGGGAGACTAAAAAGGGAAGGGTAATGTTGTGTAACTGTGTGTGTGTGTGTGTGTGTGTGTGTGTGTGTGTGTGTGTGTGTGTGTGTGTGTGTGTGTGTGTGTGTGTGTGTGTGTGTGTGTGTGTGTGTGTGTGTGTGTGTGTGTGTGTGTGTGTGTGTGTGTAAGTGGGTGTGATATTCAGTTGTCATGCTTTTTTCTTTTCTCTTTTCTTTTTATTTTTTTAATCTTTGCCAGTGTTACTCTTGCGGTGTTTTTTTTTTTTTATATATATATCTTAGTTTCCTGTTGTTATCTCGTTACCCATTCCAGCTATCCACTTCTCTCTATGTTTATCGTGAGAAGAAAGCTTTTTTTTCATACATGGAAAGGAAGCCACTGAAAGACATACTTGTAAAGGAAGAGGCTCGTTTAGACACCGTTCCCAAAAAAAAAATTAAATAAAAAAAATAAGCTTCGGAAAAAAAAAGTAATAACTCCTTCATTACAGGACGCGTTTCCATATCCATTCTGTTTACTATTTGGTGGTTTTATACAGCTTTAGAGACTCACGTGGGGAATTTAAATAGTGAAGACTCTGGCCATTAATCTCCTGCCCTGCATAGACCCCTCTTAATGTCAATAAAATGTTCTAATCGTACAAAACTCAGAGTAAAAATGCGTCCCAGTACTGAAAGCGTTAAAACTGACATGAAATAAGATTATAATGGAAATAAAATTTGTGAATAGTGAAAACCTCATCTCTATACTGTTAAACAAGGAATTAGTGATACCAGTTCATCCCGCACGCTACGAAATTAAGAGTTACGAAATGAAACCAATTACTATCATACAAATTATCGATACAAACAACAGTACAATTTCCTACAACAAAGGGCAGAGAAGAGAGGCGAGAGTATCACAAAAGGCCGAGCAAAATACGAACAAAAGACATCACACCACGGAGCGACAAAGACAATACACGCCACGCTGCACAGACACAGAGAGCACGAACCAGTTGGCCTCCTTGAATTCCATCATCCTCAGCCTCTTGTATACGG